>NC_041389.1:85071778-85093386 GCF_002162155.2 Triticum dicoccoides
GATCGGGCCCGCGCGGGTCCATGACGGGCTCCGCGGGCCGCCGCGGCGGTGGGCGGCGGAGCGCCACGTGGCGGCTCCAGATTGGCGTGGGAGCGGCTGCAGTTTCGTCCGGCGGCGGCGGGGGAAGAGGCTAGGGTTTTCATCCGTGAAAAATGGAAGGGGAGGGCATATTTATAGGTAGAGGGAGCTAGGAGAGTCCAAATGAGGAGCGGTTTTCGGCCACGCGATCGTGATCGAATGACCGAGAGCATGGAGAGGAGTTAGATGGGTTTTGGGCCACTTTGGAAGGGATGCTGGGCTGCAACTCAAAGAGGGCTTTGCGGTTACCCGGTTAACCGTTGGAGTATCAAACGACCTCCAAATGGCACGATACTTGACAGGCGGTCTACCGGTGCTATACCAAGGCCGCTTGACAAACCTCGGGCCATTCCAAGAAAGCTTAATACCCACACGCGAAAAGAGCCAAGAAGGAGATGTCGGATGACATAGGAGTGCCGGATTGCAAAACGGACAACGGGGAAAATGCTCGGATGCATGAGACGAACATGTATGCAAAATGAAATGCACATGACGACATGATATGAAATGCATATGATGACATGGCAAAGTACAACACGCAAGCACATGACATGGCAACGACGACGAATAAATGGCAGACACCTGGCGCATCGAATCCGGGGCGTTACAACACTCCTCTACTAACAAGAGATCTCGTCCCGAGATCTTAGGACCGAGACGGAAGGGAAAAGGGAAGAGGTGAAGCAAAAACTCAAGAGAAGAAGCAAAGAATCAAGGGCACCCGAGAAGAAGAGAGGAATGACAAGAATGACGAGGATCCAAAGCTCACGGAATCAGATAGACTATGAATCCACTCCGGGGAAACGAAAGGCGAAGAAGTTGAGTCAACAACGAAATGATTTGAAAGAGATCTTGGAGAAGCCAAGTGACTGAAGAAATTCATTCTTACGTCACACTTGAAAAGAATTTGAGAATAACTCCGGGGGAATTAGAAGAGTCAGGTAAGATCCTGGGAAAAGACCTGTGGGTTAGGGCCCACTAAAGAAAACACCGTTGGAAAGGATTGTTGAACAGATAGATGATGCACCGGAACAATTGAAATATTTGAATGAGGTTACAACCTCAAATTAATTGGAACACAGACGAATCTCCTGAGATGTCTTCCGAACTCCGGAATGATTGAATGGCGAGAGGCGAACGAGCAGGGAAAACACTTGAGCTGAGGAAAAGAATATGATCAACCCAAAAAAACTTGAATTGAAACCACCGGAAAAAGAAAGGGATGAAGAATGACGAAAGAATTCACCGGTTGAAACAATTGAGGGAAGAGTAAAGAGACTCCGCATGAATGAAAATTTGGTCGAAAGAGACTCAGACTCCGGGAAGAAAAAGGGTGGGAGGGCGGGAAAACAAAGGCAACTTTGAAGGGGAACCGACGAATATCTTGAAGAGAAAACACCGGTTGAAAACAATGAGGATGGAAAACAAAGACTTCGCACGAGTAGGATGGATACTCGATTATGGACTCCGGTTCCGAGAAGAAGAAGGGTGGGTGGGTGGGAAAAACAAGGACAACTTCGGACAGGGAAACAACATCGCTCGAAAAGAGCTGAGGATTGATCTCCCAAAGAGAGAGAGAGGTTCGAATCAGCTTGACGAGGAATGCACCGGATGAAAAGAGCTGAGAACCAACGATCGGAAAAACCAACTGCGTGAACCTAAAGAAAAAATTTGAATGGGAAGAGGAGTAGTTCAAAACACCTACGTCAAGATTCCTCACCAGAGTGACGAAGGGGCTGAGGAGTAAAAAGAATTCCTACTCTCCGATATAACTAGACTCCGAAAATAGTTTTCTTCTAGACTCAACAACGGCCAAACTACACGATCAATCAAGGGGGCTCCTAGGGTCGGTCGAGGCTCTGATACCAACTTGTCACGCCCAAAATGTGACCCTATCCAAAAGGAACTCGAAGGGCCCACCAAGGATAGACCCGCATATTAAGACGCTTTTGCAAGGTGGATATCATTACATCAACATTACATAATAGTGGGGGTACATCCAAGACATACAATGTCACATGAATACAACAATACATCATGTACAAGATCAACATCCGACTACGGATGAAACATAAACAAAAACTCAAACGACATCCACCCTGCTAGCCCAGGCTGCCGACCTGGAACCTATCCCCTGATCGAAGAAGAAGCAGAAGAAGAACTCCAAAACAAGCAAACATCGCTCTCGCGTCATGATCATCGCATAACCTGTACCTGCAACTGTTGTTGTAGTAATCTGTGAGCCACGAGGACTCCGCAATCCCATTACCATGGGTATCAAGACTAGCAAAGCTTAATGGGAAAGGAAGGGGTAAAGTGGTGAGGTTGCAGCAGCGACTAAGCATGATATGGTGGCTAACATACGCAAATAAGAGCGAGAAGAGAACAAGCGGAACGGACGTGAAGCTAGCAATGATCAAGAGGTGATCCTGAACACCTACTTACGTCAAACATAACCCAGAAACCGTGTTCACTTCCCGGACTCCGCCGAGAAGAGACCATCACGACTACACACGCGGTTGATACGTTTTAATTCAGATCTGGTGTCAAGTTATCTACAACTGGACATTAACAAATTCCCATCTGCCACATAACCGCGGGCATGGCTCTTGAAAGTTTATACCCTGCAGGGGTGTCCCAACTTAGCCCATGACAAGCTCTCGCGATCAACGAAGGAATAGACCTTCTCCCAGGAAGACCCGATCAGTCTCGGAATCCCGGTTTACAAGAAATTTCGACAATGGTAAAACAAGACCAGCAAAGCCGCCCGATGCGCCGACAATCCCGATAGGAGCTGCACATATCTCGTTCTCAGGGCAACACCGAATAAGCGAAGCGTACAGGTACCGACGAATCCAAGTTGCCAAGGAATGGTCCCGCACGGTGCTCTAGTTTGGACCAACACATAGACAAGCATTGGCCCGGGGGGGCTATAATAAAGATGACCCTTGGGTTAATTACTCCCAAAGGAAAGGTAGGTGGTGGTGAGGCAAATGGTAAAACCAAGGTTCGGCCTTGCTGGACAAGTTTTATTCAAAGTGAACTGTCAGGGGGGTCCCATAAATCACCCGACCGCGTTAGGAACGCAAAATCCGGGAACATAGCACCGGTATGACGGAAACTAGGGCGGCAAGAGTGGAACAAAACACCAGGCATAAGGCCGAGCCTTCCACCCTTTACCAAATATATAGATGCATTAATAATATAAGAGATATTGTGATATCCCAACCAAAATCCTGTCCACCATGGAGAAATCTTCAACTTCACCTGCAACTAGCAACGCTATAAGAGAGGCTGAGCAAAGCGGTAACATAGCCAATCAATGGTTTGCTAGGAAGGGTGTCAAAGGTTAGAGGTTCATGGCAATTTGGGAGGCTTGGAGAACCAGTGATAGGTAACGCAGCATAGCGATAGAACGAAGCAACTAGCATAGCAATGATAGTAGTGAGATCCAGGGTAGCGGTCATCTTGCCTGAAATCCCGCTAGGAAGAAGAACGAGTCCATGAAGAAGATGAAGCCACAAAGACGAATCCACACGTAGATGAACGCATCCTCACGATCGCAACGAAACGGGAACTATCGAGAAGAAGCACACAACATGGTAAATACACCACACATAGACAAGACATGATGCACAACAATCATGATGCATGAAAAGGATACATGAAGCTACTCATGACAAAAGATGATGCAAACAAGAACAACACATCAAGGCAAGTTTAAATGAGGCCGGGAACAACAAATAACAATTCCGGTAAGTCCTCATATGCAAAATTCGAAATTGGTCCAGAACTGAATAAACCTTATGTTCAAGTTGTTAAACAGCAAGTTAAGATGCACCAAGATGATCTACACGAAATTCTAGTCAAGTTACATATAAAGTTCATTAGATTCGGAGCTACGGCCTAGAAGATATGAGCAAAACAAGTTAAGCATGGCATTGATGCAAAATGCATACAAACATCAAGAAAACACCTCACAACAAGGATGCAACATGATAATATGAAGCTACATGCAAAAACAAGCAAGTTTCATATAGAGCACACTCAAAACGGAGCAACGGTGCAACACATACACTTTATACAAGTCATAACAACAATCGGTCCATAACAGCAACTAGGCATCTTACAAGCATCAAAACAACATGCTACATCACCCCAACATAATAACAAAAGGCATGGGCATGAATTAATGGTAAATCATAACAAAACATGAACACCAAGCTATCTCCAGAAAAGACTAGAAGATGCTCAAAAATACATGGAAGGATTGCAAATAATAACAGTTTCAGACTTATCAGGAAATAACATCAGGTTGCAATGTTTAGAGCAAGCATACAACATGTTACAGGAACATATTATGGCAAACCAAGGCATGACATGAATCTACTAATTGCATAGATCAAAAGTCCCTTACTGACCATGAGCCAGAAAGAATCAGAAAATATGATGGCACCCATGTAAACATGGCAAATTATATTACAGATTCATACATGGCAGGAACAACAATAAGTAGGCATGTTGGTGAGCTTGAGCCACTCACCACAGAGCAATACATGGCATGGCAAGGCAACCAACAGTAAGAAGACATGTTTGTGAAGCTAAGCATAGCAAGATCAAGTTCATAGGGTGCATGGATCACTAGCAAACAATCATGGAAACATTGAACTTAATGTTAACAGGCTGACAGCAACATCATTTAGCAAACTTTGGAGCAAGATAACAACAAGCTACAGCAACCTATAAATGCAACCAGGAGCATGGATGGATAGGGAATAACATGTAGATCAAAACATGTTTATAGAACATCTCCAGATTATGCATAGAATGATTAGTAGTAACATGTTTATATAGCATCACGAAATAACAGATTCAGCCTAGCAAAACTGTAACAGCAAGTACACTACTTAACAAGCTCGAATCACTCACCACAAGTCACTACATGACAATATAAGCATAGCATCATCAAGAAGGCATTTTTTTGAAACAAACCAAGGCAAGAACAAGTCCATAGCATGCAAGGATCAAATATAGCAAGCTTGGACAAATTGAATAACAAGTAAACAATCTGCCAGGAAACATTTTAAAGCAAAAGTAGAGCACCAAAATGACATGCTAGACTACTCCATAATTGCAAAAAAGGGCATGAATGGATAGACAATAACTACATGTTCAAAACACCCTTACTGAAGTATCTCAAAATATGCATGGATCTCTCTGTAGCAGCAAGTTTACATGGCATAAAAATAACAGCAGAACAGGGACTAAAATCAGCAACATCATGATGCCTAGTTTGCATGCTTGTGCTAGTCACCACATTAATCACAAAAATACATTGTAAGCACCTCTGTAAATAAGACATAACATAGATCAAAACACATGTAGACATCAACCTCAAAGGATGCACACATCAATCATGGCAAAAATGATAAATGAGCAAGTTATAACAGTTTCAGCAGGTTAACATCAACATGCACTCTTCCAACAGCATTTCGGGCATCAAGATGAACTCAAATGAATATGATGCAATGGAATGAAATGAAGTACTTGTCGAGGCGAACAATTTGACATATTACACGCACAAAACGGAGCTATGGATGCAGAGATACAGCATGATGAACATGGCATAAAAATACTGAAATCTGGGGACTTAGCAGATTCGGGGAAGGGGAAAAAATCAACCTCGCACGGAAAATGATGCACGGCGTGAGCTCGCCGGAGACGGGGCCGGAGGTGGCCGGAGCGGACCGGAGAAGGACGCCGGCGAGTCGGGGTAGCCGGATCCGGCCGGCCCCTCACCGGATCTGGCGCCGGCGGAGGTGGGGGGCGACCGGCGCAGGCGCAGGCGAGCGGCAGAGCTCGGCTCCGGCCGGTCGAGGGCGGCGGCACTCGAAGGAGCAGGCGCGGGGCGGCCGGGCTCCGGTGGCCGGCGGGTGGAGCGGCGAGGGCGCAGGCGGAGCTGCGGGGAGGTTCGCGGACGCGGCGAGGCGCGGCGGTGCCGGGGTGGCGGAGGCGCGCTGGAGGGAGGACGGTCGGCGGCGGGGTCGGCGAGGTCCGGGCGGCCGGCGGGACGGCTCGCCGGCGCCGGAGGCGGGTGGCGGCGGGGCTCGGACGCGGGGGCACGGGCCAGGCGGCGGCGGCGACCGGGCCCGCGCGGGTCCAGGACGGGCTCCGCGGGCCGCGGCGGCGGTGGGCGGCGGAGCGCCACGTGGCGGCTCCAGATTGGCGCGGGAGCGGCTGCAGTTTCGTCCGGCGGCGGGCGGACATGTCCGGCGGCGGCGGGGGAAGAGGCTAGGGTTTTCATCCGCGAAAAATGGAAGGGGAGGGCATATTTATAGGTAGAGGGAGCTAGGAGAGTCCAAATGAGGAGCGGTTTTCGGCCACGTGATCGTGATCGAACGACCGAGAGCATGGAGAGGAGTTAGATGGGTTTTGGGCCACTTTGGAAGGGGTTCTGGGCTGCAACTCAAAGAGGACTTTGCGGTTACCCGGTTAACCGTTGGAGTATCAAACGACCTCCAAATGGCACGAAACTTGACAGGCGGTCTACCGGTGCTATACCAAGGCTGCTTCACAAACCTCGGGCCATTCCAAGAAAGCTTAATACCCACACGCGAAAAGAGCCACGAAGGAGACGTCGGATGACATAGGAGTGCCGGATTGCAAAACGGACAACGGGGAAAGTGCTCGGATGCATGAGACGAACATGTATGCAAAATGAAATGCACATGACGACATGATATGAAATGCATATGATGACATGGCAAAGTGCAACACGCAAGCACATGACATGGCAACAACGGTGAATAACTGGCAGACACCTGGCGCATCGAATCCGGGGCGTTATAGTAGCTTTCAATCTGCTCCAGATGGCCAAGCGAGTTGGCCCGCAGTGCAAAGCCGCCGAATACGAAGATCTGTCCGGGGAGAAAAATCTCACCCTGGACCGCATTGTTGTTGATGATCGAAGGAGCCATCGGGCCTAAAGGTGACGACACAGAGGAACTCTCAATGAAAGCACCAATGTCAGTGTCAAAACCGGCGGATCTCGGGTAGGGGGTCCCGAACTGTGCGTCTAGGTGGATGGTAACAGGAAACAAGGGACACGATGTTTTTACCCAGGTTCGGGCCCTCTCGGTGGAGGTAAAACCCTACTCCTGCTTGATTAATATTGATCATATGGGTAGTACAAGAGTAGATCTACCACGAGATCAGAGAGGCTAAACCCTAGAAGCTAGCCTATGGTATGATTGTTGTTCGTCCTACGGACTAAAACCCTCCGGTTTATATAGACACCGGAGAGGGCTAAGGTTACACAGAGTCGGTTACAATGGTAGGAGATTTACATATCCGTATCGCCAAGCTTGCCTTCCATGCCAAGGAAAGTCCCATCCGGACACGGGACAAAGTCTTCAATCTTGTATCTTCATAGTCTTGGAGTCCGACCAAAGATGATAGTTCGGCTATCCGGACACCCCCTAATCCAGGAGTCCCTCACCGAGGATGACTAGGTGGACGGGACGGAGGTAGGAGGTCACTCGAGGATTTTTGTTGGTAAGAGCATGTACAATGGTTGATAAGGTAGTCTTATCTTAAGTCTGCCACGTATGCATGTGGTAGTAGTTTCTTGGCATTTTAGTGGTTTCTTGTAAGGAACAATGTATGTACTACTAGCAACAAAAGGCGATTCTAGGTTGCGTTGTACTTCAACGAGTACTACTAGTGGTCGTGGGAGTGTATACCTCGTTTTGTGGGTTCGATCCCGGCCGAACGCACAGCGGCCTTTTTAAAAAAAATAGTACTACTACACTTTGCTGCGAGCCATATTTTACATGGGTAGTTTGAGTTTTGAAGTCGAACGGACGTGCGGCCCCACAATCTGGGTGCACTGGACAGCCTAGCCACATGAACGGGTTTTCCTTCCCAGCATCCCGTGGCTCACGTGCTCGCCCTAGCCGCACCTTGCTTGCAGCTTCCTCATCAGCTAGTAGCATATTTAAACTAGCGCCTCCCAATTAAGCCCGAGGAGCCGGAAAAGCCTGGCAGGGCATTAGGAACTTTGCAATATGGCTACGTACGTAAAGTGCTCTACTACTACTCTGTAGCTTGTGGCGTTGCACGCATGGGCTTCACTCCATTATCGGTTCTACTATAAAAGAAATTCCTCTTGACGTGTTTTTTTAAACGAAGGCCAAAGCTTTGCTTCATCTCATTCATAAAGAAGGAACTACTAACAAAGTTCGACGAGATCCATTACACCTCCACAAATGGAAGCGAAAAGCCTAGTCTCACTGTATCAAATAACTCAAATGTTCTGCCCCCGCAGTAACCGTGGCTGATAAACAGGCTGCTAGTGTGTGCGTGAGAGGAGCGGCTGAGTAGGCCAGCTACTCCTACGTGAGAGGAGCGGCTGAATATAGCATCGAGAGTATCCACTAGGCCACTATGCAGGTGTACTTCCCCTGCATTGATAGTACAGCGATGGTTCTAGAGAACAGTAGTGCCCTCCACTTCCAACTGTAGCTCCTTGGCCCTGAGATTCAAGAGTTCAAAACTGGTGCACTATACTAGACTAGACTAGAAGTACAGTACATCGCACTACTAGTTGAGAAAAGTAGTACTGGTACTGCTACAGTACGAGTACGTACTCCTCCGTCACATAATGTAAGACATTTTTTGACACTAGTTGGCGTGTACAAAAAATGGCAAAAACACACCCAAAATTTCTTAATCCACGCCAAAAACTACTACCTAGTGCCAAAAATTTCTTACTAGTGCTATTATTTACAGTATAATGCAATCCCATAACGTTCCATAATGCTAGTACTAGTAGTAAATAATAGCCTCACCCCTTTGCTGAGGAACGATCTACAGTTGGAAGGGACGAGGCCCTGCGGTTACTAAGCTCTTATCTCCTCCTCGCCAGTTCCCCCTCCCCCCCGAAGAGAAGGCAGTTTGTCGATGCTCCCATGGATTTGCCAGGCGGTTTTCCTCCTCGTCGGGGCTGGGAGACCTTGGACGACGATCCTCTAGGAGAAATCCCACGCCGCTCCGACGTCCTCACTGCCGCAAGACTCGGTGCTTCCTGAACCAACTTTTTCAAGACGCTGCTTAAACAGGCTTGGGAAAAGGCCATGCTTGTTGGTCTTCCATGTGTCCTCGAGGAGAAGGTTCTTCTATGGGACAATCCTTCGAACAGTCCACCGCTCCCTGGCCATGGTTGCACGTTGACTCCGCTAGAGTTGCCGACGTTGAGAGGTAGTCGGACTTTGTCCGATGAGCAAGTCAGTAATGAAGTTTGATCATGTAGTACTTAGTTATTCCATTTCCATCCCGTAATTTCTCTGCTGCCCACCATCTTATATATAGGTATGGGTCGGTGCCAACGAAGATTGGCTTGCATACCTCCGGCCGGATACCACCATCATTTTGCACAACATCCACAGCAGTGCGGCCGTTCCGGTAGACCCCTTCTCCACCATTGGGAACAGCCTTCCGAACTGGCTGGGCTTGAATACGTATGATGATGCCTACATGAGATTGAAGAAGATAGCAATTGCGGACCCGTCTACAAAGCGACGCGGCTACGACGATTACTATCTCATCATGGTGTTCGACATAAGGATTGCCAACAATGCAATACGCAGTAACGACAGAGGCTGGCGCATGTTGGCGACGGCAGATTTGTACCCCTACACGTTCGAAGACACCGTGTGCCATCTAGGCCGCATCTTAGCGGTGACAAGCCAGGGGACTTGTTTCATCTGGTTGCCATCCTACGGTACGAGAGATTACAAACGGAATGCACAAACCATCATCTCCATCCCTAACGGTACTCCATTATTTTGCAGGGACCAGTCATCCCCTTATCAAAATAAGATTGCCGATCCTGGATGTGCATTTGCATCCGCAATTCGGTCTAACCTGGAACCTTGTAGCTGACTTTGGCATATTGGGATCAACTATCTTAGCAGTCGTTACCCATGGTACCACTGATGTGCAACATGGTCACACAATCTACCACGATCGGACCGTCACCATCTACCCAGGTATTCCATTTTTTTTAACCCTCTCGCCTTCTCTTTCATTGTTGTACTAGTAGTATACTTAGTAGTACTAGTAGGAGTACTTTTTACCTTGGAGGACGCGTATAGCTAGCTAGGCCCTTGAAGACTTGAACCCACTAGCTGCCACCATTTTTGTTTTTCCATGTCTTACTATCTCATCCATGTAGCCAAGAGTGGCTATATATAATAAGCCGGTTATTTTACTTCCTCTATATCGGACTAGTACTATTTGCTGCACAGTATTACTGACCGCCATATTTGAGCACAACATTATTATGCATGGACCTTGACTATGTACGTCACCATGTGTCCAGATCTGGGATGCCGTGTGTACCAGATGAACGGCGCCGAGTTTGACCCCCGTGATGCTACGTGGGTGCCGAGGAACACTCTTGGAGAGTACTCGCTTTTCATCGGGGACAGCTACCCCATTGTGAAGCGGATGCCACCTTCCGTGCACGACACGGAAGGCCTGCCATTCATGAAGCATGGTTGTGTCTTCATTACGCACCGCCAGATGAACGACATGTTGGGACATGCTATCCCTGATTTATGCCGCTTCAGCTTGGATGAGTCTCCATCGTGTGGAACCGGACTAGAAAGCTACGACAATGATTCCCGTTGCCCACCGCTATGGATCGTGCCATCCATGAAGAACACTTGGGACTGGAACCTGGAGGAGGACATGCATGTAGCCCATCCATAACGTGCAAGTGGAGTACGGTAATTGTGAACGGCAGCACTGTGAAAATATGTAGACTAGTCGTGCACAAATTTATCACATGAATTGGAGATGAACTTGTGTGGCATACTGGCATTTGTCCTTTAGAATTTATTACTAGTAAATGTGTTATGTGTATGTGCAACTTGTGTGGTTGTTGCACGGGCTCCAACACGCTCTTTGAGAAAAAAAAGGTGGCACAGCTTTGGATATACGTGACATGAGGCATTATACAGTAGCATCGTTCGCTATAGTTGTAGTACACTCCTACTAGGACGACAACTCCTATAAAACCTTGCGCTTGGCTCTTTGCCTCTTCGGGAGGTTCAACAGTTCGTACTCGTGTGAACCTTGCACTTGGCTCTTCGCCTCTTCGGAAGGTCCAACAATAATGATACTATAGTACAATATGCTTCTGGCAATCTGACACCGATTGAACTGCTGCACGTCCACCACGAGGGCGAGGGAGAGGGAGAGGGAGGGAGAGGGAGAGGGCGCTGTAGTCAAAACCCTCTCCTCGTCCTGTGAACCACCACGCATGTGGGCGAGGGAGAGGCGTAGTAAGCAAGCTTCTCCTCGTTCGGCGAGTTAACGGGACACATCAAAGGAGTATTAGTACTAGTAGTAGTCCATACTGCGTCCTTTCCAATTAATATGGCTTGATTTGAAACGAGAAAAATACACTGGCGGTCAACGTATGTAACAATACGCTCTTTACGGTCACTATATATAGTTTTGCGGCGATTATACGATCACTAGCTCATCGTAGAGCACCGTATTGCACCCTACTGACCGGCCACATAGTTGACGTGGCACTTTGTTGACTGGTTAAATTGTCATCTGGTTTCTGGGTCCCACCTGTCAGTTGGCAGAGCAAAGAAATCATTTAAACAAAACTTTACGCAGGCGCGACACGAGTCCAACCCATGCGCGCGAACCGCACTGGCTGTGTATGTGAGTGCATGCACGTGTCCTCCCTCGGTCTTCCAACAAAGAGTGTACATCGGCTACAAAACAAAGAGTGTGGTACAGAATGTACATCTACACTTCCAATGCATTTAGCCTTTAATCTAAATCGATATTGATTGACTAATGCACCAACTTGTGTTGTAGGTATAGGCTACATGTCTATCCTTAATTACAGCATGCAACGGCCTTCATTTAATCTTCTTATCTCAATGGTCGCATGCACACATAAGTCTGCTACTTTTGGGCGTTAATTATGCCCTGGTCAATGTGTAAATCTCTAAATGTACAGTCTTTCACGGACGTAGGGAGTAGGTTGAGCACTTGAGCGTGAGTTGTGTGTGTTGCGTCGTGTGCTGTGTGCCGCATGGGTGCGTGAGTGTTGTGTGCGTCCATGTGTACGTGTGAGTGTTGCATGTTGCATGCATGCATGGGGCTTACTCCCTGCCATTGACATGTTCATATTTCAAGCTTCCTCTGTTCCCTCCATATTGTGATACTCCCTCTATTCCCAAATAATACGGAGTAAAAGCCTCCCTCTGTTCCCAAATACGGAGTATTTGTCTTTCTACAGATTTCAACAAGTGACTAGGTACGGAGCAAAATGAGTGAAGTGAGCGTAGAGGCATAGGGATACTGTAGAAAGGAAGTCCTCGCGATCCATTATTCCCCATCTCGGTCAGAGAGAACTATTCAACTAGTCTTCGCAGTGAAGTGACAATACACGCTACAGCAGATGGGACACATAATTAATAAGCTGAACCAGCGTGTTGTTGTTACTAAATCAGCCTTACCCAGTACTGCCATCATGTTTGCTAGTAGAGCACGCTTCCGCAAATACGCCTACGCACCTCTGTCCTCCATTAACTGACATATGGGCCCTCTTGTGGTAGACCCACATGTCATCGGTGTAACTATTTACACTCCGAAGGACGGTATATCCTGGTAGTAGTACTAGTAGAATTGAGATTTAATGCACTTTCTTCCCCGTCTTCCACTCTTCTTCCTCCTCTCTTCTTTTTCCTCCTCTCTTCCCCATCGTCGTCCGCACACCATTTACCCCCGCTCACTGCTCGCCCACCCGCGCTATCTTCCTTGGTAGCTCGCGCGTACCATATCCCCCCACTCACTGCTCGGCCACACGAGGAGAAGCTTCTTCGCTCGCCCGCCCGAATCCACTTCCCCGCTGGCTCGCAGGCACCGAAAACCCCAATGGCAGAACCGACTGACACAGAGAGCCACGATTGGAATTCCCTCCCTGACGTTCTCTTGGAGCAGATCTGTAGTGGTATGGACCTACTCAGCACCGTCCGTCTGGCCGCATGCTCGGTGTCTTTGTACCGTCTACTCGTCTGCAACCGGCCGGCTCTTTTCAAGACACCCTACTTGCTGATGCCTGATCCTCGTAGGTGGCCCAGACACCGACTTGACGATCCTACGGAGGTTGCCGTGGTGACCCTCGACATGCTACCACTACCCGTCCACCTGTCCTTCATGCACGGCCACTACTGGGCGGGCATGAAGGCCAACTGGATCGTCCTCATCCACCACACCGGTAGTCTATGGCGTCTCGTGGATATCTACACCCAGCGAGAGATCACCCTTCCATCGTTGGATACCGCCGACATCGAGCCTCACAGCCCGCCGGACACTCCTGCCTACTACGCACGAGACGCATCAAGCTTTTGGCTCGACCTCTGTTTGCAGAAAGTTGTAATCTGCGAAGTGCCCACACCATCAGAAGACTACATGGATTACAAGCTCATTGCCTTGTTCAACATGGGATTGGTCTATCTGGAATCTGGTCGCCATACATGGTTACGGCTCATCATCAATCCTGTTGAGGCAACATTTCTGTCTGATGCTATAGTGCACGATGGCATCATTTACGCGGTCGACGCACAGATTGGCTGCCTATACTGGTGGAATCTATCGTCGTGTAATTGTTCTATCTCATCTCATCTTTACCTTATGAATACGACTGCCTGTTCATTTGTTACAAATTTAGAATGCATAGCATGTCTATAACCACATCATTGCTATAAGTTCCTCTCATTTCCTAGATTTTTATGACCACACATGTTATTGCTTAGAGTTGATATGAGAACAGTAGTAGTAAGTGCTATGGTAGAATATGAGTAGGCGCTGTCATAGCTGTTTTCCTCTCATTGTTACATGATGTTTGAACCATGACATGTTGCTAGAATATGAAAGCCATTGGCTTATTTTTTTAACTTGGGGTATGATTATGAACACGGCATTGCAATTCTCTGTCTATGATATGTGTCACTGTTATAATAATCTTAATTCCACACATACTCTGAACATGATTGTTTATTTTTGTCCTTTTGGTCTCCAGTTTGAATTGTTGCAGCAGACGCAAATGCGGTGGCCTTCATGATTCCAGGACCTGGAATCATACCAGCCGATGGGTGGTGGTTTATCGCTCGTTTAGCTGACGGCAGTCATTTGATGCTCATTCGCACGTACCAAATTGACCAAACCATTACATCAAACCACATGCAATACAATGCGTGGGGCGTTCGTGACATTGATGGCTATGGCTGCTTCGTGTTCGAGAAAGATCCCAGCTCCGTTGGGCCAGGCGTATTCAACTATAGGCGACTTTACAGCCTCGGCAACCACTCCTTGTTCCTCGGGCTCAATTATCCGATTATCCAACCAATCATCGATCATATCACCGGCGATGATTACTGTGCTATGCAACTTCCATTCACGAGGGGGGGTTGTGTTTACACATCATACCATGGGTTTCATGAATCACCATATCCAGAGATTCGTCGACATAGCTTGTTGCCAGGTAATCTTCAGTGTGTGAAAGACATCAAGCTTCCATGCGATGGATGGCTTTTGCAAACCCGACATGCGGCGATGTGGTTCATGCCAACAGCAAATATGCACAACTTGATTCGTGCTGATATCTAGACTGAGCCATGTATTCTGCTGCTGTAGCACGACCCTCTTTTGTTGGATATTATGTACTGTTGTTAGTTTGAAGCACTCCTCTGGTTTGAAGGATAGATACCTTCCTGGGATCAAGTGCATCCTAACTCACCTGCGTAGGATGTACTGATAATGATGATGGAGATGCTGTGCAGAAGCCATATATATATATACATATATATATATATATATATATATATATATATATATATATATATATATATATTGTGACACTAAATACGACTAGTAAGTAGTACAGTAGCAGTACTAGTATATGTCGGTCAAATTATTCATCATGTCCACACATTGAATTGACGTGACAACACGCTGCGCATGAGGTGACACAAGAATCCCGGCGGCGTGTTTGGGTATTCTGGACTTCAGATTTGGAGTACCACTTATCTGTCGAAATCTTTCATCATTCACAAAAAAACAGACGATTGATCATACATTGAGTACCATATAACTAGAATTATCGATGCAAGTCGAAGAAGGATTGGCCGGTGCTGCCGGCTGGCTTCAAGTTCGATCCCACGGATCAGGAGATGATCGAGCACCTTGAGGCCAAAGTGAGTGCTGACAGCGCGAGATTTCAGTCTCTCATCGATTTGTCCATACCAACCATCGACAGCGAGCACAACATATGCTACACCCAACCTGAGAAACTTCCAGGTAAGACACCGATTGGCCGTCTACTTGCACAAACATATTCCTTTGTTTATAGCTCTATTTTGCTTTTTAGACGCAGACCTGGTGAAGCAATTACAATTTGACAGTTAATAAAAAGTGAAACAAGTGACTTCAACATGCCAAAGATGTTATGAAAATGCCAACTACGTACACTAAAACCTGTATTCCACAATACTGCAGGTATCACACTGAGTGGCCTAAGGAAGCAATTCTTCCAGCGCAATTCCAGGGCGTTCAAAAGGGGCACGTGGACGCGTCGCAAGATACAGTCGGAGTACGGCATGCATGCGATGTGGCACAAGACCGGCAATACCTTGCCGGTGATGGTCAACGGCCGGCAGACGGGCAGCAAAAAAGGTTCTTGTGCTGCACACCAACAAGAACTTCGACTAGCAGAGGACCAACTGGGTGATGCACCAGTACCACCTTAGGGACCTGGAGCAAGAGAAGGAGCGGGAACTGGTCCTCTGCAAGATTTTCTACCACACGAACACTAGGGCCAGGAGTAAAAAGATTATAAGTTAGTTAGGTATTGGTAGTTGTACTACCTTGTTGTCCGCAAGTTGGTATTGTTGTTAACGATCTTTTGGTATGAACTTGCATTTGCTTCCAACCATCATGCCGAGGGTCGGCGTGGATATAAAGCTGAATCATTTGTTTCGAAAAGAATTTTCAGGCACCTGATTTTTATTTGATGGGTAGCATAAGCACCCGCCGTTCGAATTCCCAGTTCTCCAATTTTTTCGAAACAAGTGCATGCACTTATTATCATGATAAAAAAACAATATCCGTGCTGCATCCCAGTTATCAGTCTGTACTTGCAGAATTCTCTCGTTGAGCACGCATATTGTTTTTTCAGGTCGAGCAAGTTTCAACTAGGCTGCAGACTGCCCAGGGTTGGTTTTGTTTTTAACAGGCCCAGCCCATGACGACAACGGGGCACAAAGATCCAGCAGGTATCTACTGGCCTCTGGCCCGCCAGCGTTAGTTATATTTTGTCTTACAACATCCGCATGCAGTTTTTTTTACTGAATCAAACACACATCCCAGTTCTATTTTCCTCTTGAAACGCATGTCCTACATCCGTTTTCTAATCTCTACCTATAGTTTTACTAGTTCATATACACGTATCATTATATTGAAAACACATGAAATTCTTTTTTCATATTTACATCCTTATTTTTGTTGTTTTTTCCCACCCAGCGCTGATTTTTTTACCACTGGTTTTCCCTTAAACCAACTCAATTGTCCCACGTGTTATTTGCTCGCAAAAACAAAACGATTTTTTTGGCAAATCAATAAGTTCTTAAAAATGTTTATCATTTCGGGATTACAACAGTTCGGACTCCACCGAAATATGCAAAATAAGGTTGAACTTTTTGACCGTGGTCCTGGGTAGAAAATGGGCTGTAATAAATTACTTAAGAATTAGCAAATGGGCTGCAAATTATAGAAATAGCAAATGGTCTTTATGTTGTCTGCCACAGATTTGGAGGCTGACTTGTGGGCCTACCAAGTTCATGCGTACACAAGGTTTCGCAAAAAAGAGACTTAGTCAACAATCGACTCTACCAGCGTCAGACCGTTAGATGTCAATCTAACGGCAATCGTGCTTCTTCAGTCTCTGATCTTCCTGCCCCAGCCGCCCAAACCAGCGCCGTCGGAACCGCCTGCTCCCGCCTCCCGTGGCTGGCAGTGCTGCCGGGCAGGCCTCACGGCCCCATCATACTCGCATCCCTAGCCTGTCTATCCCTCTACTCACCCACACCTCCTGTTATTTTCCAGCGACGGCAGCCGAACCAGTCAACCCTCGTACTCTCCACCGCGTGGGCAGCCATTGCCGTGTCTTCCCCGGCTCCGTGTCGTTCCCTTCGTAGGCCTCACCGTCGTCCACCGCCCTGGTGCTCTCGGTGCGGTGTGGTCAACGATGTCCATCCAACGGCCGTAGTGCTTCTTCAACCTCTAGTCTTCTTGCCCCAGCCGCCCAAAGCAGCGCCGGTCGTGCCGCATGCTCCTGCCTCCCGTGGCCGGCTGTGCTGCCGCGGAGGCCTCACCGTCCCCATACTACTCCCACCGCTGGCCAGGCCATCCCTCCACTCACCCACTCCCCTTGTTATTCTGCGGCGACGGCAGCCTCACACCGCAGCCGAACCAGTGAACCCTCGTGCTCCTCTCTGCGTGGGCATCCACTGCTGCATCTTCCCCGGCTCTACGTTGTCCCCTTCCTAGGCCTCGCCGTCGTCCACCGCTGTGGTGCTCTCGGTGCGATGTGGTCAACGACCGACTTCCATCGGAAGAGTACTATACATGGAGAGGCTGATAGCTGGGTCCACGGCAGTCGCAAGGAAGTGCCTCCTTATTACGCGCAAAATAACTATTCCTCCACGTGACAGCGGGGACCCACCGGACGGGCCACCAGTATTTCGCGGAAAAAAGGTTTCCCCCCTGACTGCTGGGACCCACCGGATGGGACACCGTATTTCGCGAAAAAACGTTTGCCCCTGACTGCTGGGACCCACCGGACGGACCACCGTATTTCGCGAAAAAAACGTTCCCCCCGCTGTCAGCTCGGACCCACCGGAAGTGCCTCCTTATTACGCATAGAAAAATTGAATACTCCCCCTGCTAGCTGGGACCCACCATGGTGGGAGGCTGACTTGTGGGCATACTAAGTTGACGGGGACGGAGGGCTTTGTCAACTTAGTCAATATGAACGATTCTAGCTCCAGTGACCGTACGATGTCCATCCAACGGCCATCGTGCTTCTTCAATCTCTGCTCTTCCTCCTCAAGCCGCTCAAACAAGCGCCAGCGGGACTGCCTGCTCACTCCTCCCCGCGCCGGTTGTGCTGCCGCGCAGCCCTCACCGCCCCACCGTACTCCCATCGCTGGCCTAGCCGTCCCTCTACTCACCCACACCTGCTGTTATTCTCCAACGACGGCAGACGAACCAGTAAACCCTCGTACAGTTGTACTCCCCTCTGCGTGGGAAACAACTGCCGAGTCTTCCCTGCCTTTGTGTCGTTCCCTTCCTAGGCCTCGCCGTCGTCCACCGCCCTGGTGCTCTCGGCGTGGCCTGGTCAACGTGGTCAACAACCGACATGCATCCTTATTACGCACCAAAAAATGAATACCCCCTGCTAGCTGGGACCCACCATGGTGGGTGGCTGACTTGTGGGCCTACTAAGTTGACGAGGACGGAGGGCTTTGTCAACTTAGTCAATATGAACGATTCTAGCTCCAGTGACCGTACGATGTCCATCCAACGACCATAGTGCTTCTTCAACCTCTGGTCTTCTTGCTCCAGCCGCCCAAAGCAGCGCCGGTCGTGTCGTGTGCTCGTGCCTCTTGTGGCCGGCTGTGATGCCGCGGAGGCCTCACCGCCCCCTACTACTCCCACCGCTGGCCTAGGGTATCCCTCTACTCACCCACACCCCCCTGTTATTCTGCGGCGAAGCAGCCTCACGCCGCAGCCGAACCAGTGAACCCTCGTACTCCTCTCCGCGTGGGCATCCACTGCCGCGTATTCCCCGGCTCCACGTCGTCCCCTTCCTAGGCCTCGCCGTCGTCCACCGCCTTGGTGCTCTCGGCGCGGCGTGGTCAATATGGTCAACGACCGACTTCCATCGGAAGAGTACTATACGTGGAGAGGCTGACAGCTGGGTCCAAGGCCACAGCCCAGTTTTTTTGTGATTTGGCAAGTAAGTCACTTTGTTAGGCCTGTTGGGCTGCAAATCTTTCAAGACGAGGAGAGCTTCATTCGGCTGGCCGAAAAAATGGCCTATCAGTAAAGAGAAATGGGCTGTACATTTTTAAAACACATCAAACCGGCAATTAGTTTCAAATATCTTTTTTTCATTTCGAGATTTTAAATTACATTAATTTTTATGCGTGGAGAATTTGTTGGATTTTATATTGATATACATTTATTTTTAAAATCAGTTTGAATGTGAGTCGATATTTCGGGATTAAAAACAGTTCGGATCGCACCGAAATATGCAAAATTTCGTATAATTTTTTAACCGTGGCCACAATATGGGCTGTAATGCTAACAAAAAGAATATGGGCTTCAAAAAAAACCTTAAAAATTAGCAAATGGGCTCTAAATTTATTAGAAATAATGGCAGATGGGCCGTATGCTGTTTTCCATAGATTTGAGGCTTTCCTAAAAAAAGGTTACACACAAGCAGTGACTGTTGGATGTCCATCCAACGGCCGTCGTGCTTCTTCAATCTCTGCTCTTCCTGCTCCAGCCGCTCAAACAAGCGCCGGCGGGACTGCCTGCTCCCTCCTCCCCGCGGCCGGCTCTGCTACCGCGTAGGCCTCACCGCCCCACCGTACTCCCAGCGCTGGCCTAGCCATCCCTCTACTCACCCACACCTGCTGTTATTCTCCGGCGACGGCAGAAGAACCAGTAAACCCTCGTACAGTCGTACTCCCCTCCGCGTGGCAAACAACTGCCGAGTCTTCCCTGCCTCTGTGTCATTCCTTTCCTAGGCCTCGGCGTCGTCCACCACCCTGGTGCTCTCGGTGCGGCCTGGTCAACATGGTCAACGACCAACATGCATCTGAAGTGGACTGTACGTGGAGAGGACGACAGCTGGGTCCACGGCCGCATGCAAGGAAATGCCTCCTTATTACGCACAAAATAATGATTCCTCCACCTGACATCAGGGACCCACCGAAAGGGCCTCTGTATTTCGCAAAAAAACGTTACAGCCGCTGACAGCTCGGACCCACCAGCTATATCTTCGCACGCAAGGAAGTGCCTCCTTATTACGCACAAAAAAATGAATACTCCGCCTGTTAGCTGGGACCCAGTATAGTGGCAGGCTGACTGGTGGGCCTACTAAGTTGACGGGGACGGAGGGCTTTGTCAACTTAGTCAATAATATGCACGATTCTAGCTCCAGTGATCGTACGATGTCCATCCAACGGCCGTAGTGCTTCTTCAACCTCTGGTCTTCTTGCCCCAGCCGCCCAAACCAGCGCCGGTCGTGCCTCGTGCTCCTGCCTCTCGTGGCCGGTTGTGATGCGGCGGAGGCCTCACCGCCCCTACTACTCCCACCGCTGGCCAGGCCATCCCTCTACTCACCCACACCCCCTGTTATTCTGTGGCGACGGCAGCCTCACCCTCGTACTCCTCTTCGTGTGGGCATCCATTGCTGCGTCTTCCCCGGCTCCGCGTCGTCCCCTTCCTAGGCCTCGCCGTCGTCCACCGCCGTGGTGCTCTCGGCGTGGCATGGTCAATATGGTCAACGACTGACTTCCATCGAAAGAGTACTATGCGTGGAGAGGCTGATAGCTGGGTCCACGGCGGCCGCAAGGAAGTGCCTCCTTATTACGCGCAAAATAATTATTCCTCCACCTGACATCAGGGACCCACCGGACGGGCCACCAGTATTTCGCGAAAAAAACGTTTCCCCCCAGACTGCTGGGACCCACCAGCTACATCTTCGCACGCAAGGAAGTGCGTCCGGGCAAAAAAAAAACCAAAACGATTCGCCCCCCTGACTGCTGGGACCCACCAGCTACATCTTCGCAGGCAAGGGAGTGCCTGACAGTTGGGACCCACCTGGTCGAAGCGTACGTAGCGTTGTCACTCTGGTCGCGAAAGTGTACGTACATACTGGTCAATGTAGAGGCACGCACGTGTCATAGTAGAGGCGCGCACGTGTCGATGTAGAGGCGCGCATTTAGGATGTACACGTACGTACAACGGCGAGGGTGCAAGAAAGAAATACGGCCACGTAGGGTCTCGAACGCCTACTCGCGCATACGTACATGGCTGGGTCGGAACGGAGAAACAGCGTCGTCGTCGTGTTCATGGGGAGGCAACAGAATGCGTCGTGTTCATGGGGAGGCAACGGAATGCGTCGTGTTCATCGGGAGGCAACGGAACGCGTGGGAGCCAACCGGCTTGGGTGGAACATGCGATGGAAACGAGGCCTGGGGTACCGCACAACGGAGGAAACGGACCTCCTACGTTCGGAGCATGGTCCTGTTGATCGGGAGGGGTGTGACGTACCGCAAAACGGAGGAAACGGACCTCCTACGGTCGAAGCGGGGGTCCTGTTGATCGGGAGGGGTGTGGCATACCGCAAAACGGACAAAACGGACCTC
>NC_041389.1:85094055-85115947 GCF_002162155.2 Triticum dicoccoides
GGCTATTGTTCAACCACCCCTCCACCGTCTACTGTTCATCCAACCCTCCACCATCTACTGTTCATCCAGCCCTCCACACCATGGGGTCCTCTTCAACCACCCCTCCACGGCCACCCCTCCACCGTCTACTGTTCATCCAGCCCTCCACACCACGGGGTCCTGTTCATCCAGAGGCAACGCCACCACTCACTGTTCATCCAACCCCCCCCCCTGCAACACTCACTGTTCATCCAATCGATCGGCTTTAGTTAGCAGCAGTAGCGAAGGAATCGCTCCATCGGGTTTAGTTAACAGCCATCGATCGATCGCTCGGGTTCAGTAACGCGTAGCCTGCAGTGCAATCCCTCGGGTTCAGTTAGAGCCCAACGCCTCGCTCGGGTTCGGTTAGAGCCAACGCCTCGCACACACGCGCGTACCTGTACGAGAGAAACGTGCATCGCTCCGCCCCCGACCTCCCACCGTAACCGGCAACTCCCCGAAATTTTCCTCCCCCTCGCTTCTACCATGGTTTTTTCCGTCATGGACGGCCCAAAGAATGTCATGCAGTTGCGTCTGGCCCGCCCAGGACAAAAAGCCCGTTTTCTATCATGATTTTTTGTCATAGAAGTAGGAGCCCACCACATCTATGATGATACCGGGTTTTGTCACAATTATCGTCATAGAAGTGTCATATGTATGACAGAAAAAAATTCGTTCGGCCCAAGATGTCACGGATGTGTCTTTTTTTTGTAGTGATAGATTGAACGGAAAGAATAGCTTAGTGTTATTTTACTACGGACTCTTGAATAGATAGATCTGAAAGGATAACTTTGAGGTGGTTTTGTACCCTACCATAATCTTTTCGTTTGTTCTCCGCTATTAGTGACTTTGGAGTGACTCTTTGTTGCATGTTGAGGGATAGTTATATGATCCAATTATGTTATTATTGTTGAGAGAACTTGCACTAGTGAAAGTATGAACCTTAGGCCTTGTTTCCTACCATTGCAATATCGTTTGTGCTCACTTTTATCATTAGTTACCTTGCTGTTTTATAATTTCATATTATAAAAACCTATATCTACCATCCATATTGCACTTGTACCACCATCTCTTCGCCGAACTAGTGCACCTATACAATTTACCATTGTATTGGGTGTGTTGGGGACACAAGAGACTCTTTGTTATTTGGTTGCAGGGTTGTTTGAGAGAGACCATATTCATCCTACGCCTCCCACGGATTGATAAACCTTAGGTCATCCACTTGAGGGAAATTTGATACTGTCCTACAAACCTCTGCACTTGGAGGCCCAACAACGTCTACAAGAAGAAGGTTGTGTAGTAGACATCAAGCTCTTTTCTGGCGCCGTTGCCGGGGAGGTGAGTGCTTGAAGGTAGATCTTTAGATCTTGCAATCGAATCTTTTTGTTTCTTGTTTTGGCACTAGTTTAGTTTATAAAATAAAACTACAAAAAAATGGAATTGAGTTTGTCTCATACGCTTCATATTTTTAATATCTTTCGTGAGAATGATGGGAAGGAAAAATGTGCTCAAGTGCTAGAAGAAGTCTATAAAATGTTTGGCACTAAATCTTTGAATGATGAGCATGATTGCAATGTTTTTAGTATGAACTCCTTGGATATCCGTGGTACTAATGATGATTGCACTAGTCATGATGAAAATATCTCTTATAAGCATGTCGATTTTTGTGGAGTGCATAGAGTTTGCAAATACATACCAAAAAGGGAAGATAGATTTTGTAAGAGGCACAAGTACTTAGAAACTAAATGGTTGCAAGAGAGGCTAAATTTTAGTGCTGAAAATTTGAAATATCTTAGCCATACTTGTGAACTTTGCAATGAACATGGTCACTTAAATATCAAATGCAAATTGTTTCATGATCGAATCGTGTCCAAAAATTGTGATGACTTGATTTCCCTTGCACATCATAGTGAACTTAGTCTACTTTTGGGTTATGAAGAATTGAAACATAAACTAAGTTTATTCCAGAATATAACCTCGAGAAATTCCTCGATATTGATCTAGAAGAAATTTATATGTATTGTGCGGTGAATTGCATTGAAAATCCTTATATTGCCAATTACATAAAGAAAAGAAAACAAATAGAGGATGAAGAGAATACTAATGAAAGGGAAGAAACTTCCCAATATCCTCCTATTATTTCTTATGATGAATCATGTAATGAGGAGGAGCCTTCTATTCAACCAATCTCATTAATAAGGAGCTCCAAAAAGAGGGATAAACCCGCACATGATATGAAGAAGAAAAAGAAAAAATGGAGAAGCAAAGGTAAAAAGGTATCCCTACCAAATGATGTTGCTCCTACTACTCATTGTGATGATGATAATTGCTATACTATTGGTGCCATCCATACTATTAATAATGAGAGTGATTATGCTTATGATATGAAAAGGCCCAAGCTTGGGGATGCTATGTTTGATGAGGATGACCCATTTGAGAATATATTTGCTGAAATTAATGTTTGTCCCAAGCTTGGGGATGCTACGTTTAATGAATATGATATTTTTACCCTCCCAAGTTTTGATATGCAAAGTTGTTATGATGATAGCATGCCTTCTACCTATGATGATTATATTGATGAAAGTGGTTTTGGAAGAGTGTCAACTTTAGGAAGTAATGATCCCACTATTTTGGAGGATGTTGAACCTTATAATATTTATGAAAGTGGATTTGGAGAGGTCATGACTTTATTTAGTGACGAGTCCACTATCTTGGAAGAGGTTTCAATCGATTATGATGAGAACAAAGTTGCTACTTATGATGATTATTGTGATGAGACTATTGGGGAACGTAGTAATTTCAAAAAAAATCCTACACACACGCAAGATCATGGTGATGCATAGCAACGAGAGGGGGAGTGTATCTTCATACCCTTGAAGATCGCTAAGCGGAAGCATTTATCAACGCGGTTGATGTAGTCGTACGTCTTCACGATCCGACCGATCCAAGTACCGAATGCACGACACCTCCGAGTTCTGCACATGTTCCGCTCAATGACGTCCTTGCCTTCTCGATCCAGCAAGACAGGAGAAGTAGTAGATGAGTTCCAGCAGCACGACGGCGTGGTGACGGTGTTGGTGAAGAACAATCTCCGCAGGGCTTCGCCTAACCACTACGGAAACTATGACGGAGGATAAACTAGAGGGGACGGGGTTGCCGGCACACGGCTTTGTGTTTCTTGATGCCTCTTGGGTGCTAGCCCTGCCCCTCTATTTATATGTTGAGCCCTGGGGTCGAAACTTGGAGTAAAAGCCTCCTCAAAGTCGGTTTTGCCCGAAAAGCAAGAGTCCTACACAAACTCCAGGGCTAGACGCCAGGGTTCCCGGCGTCTACCACCTAGACGCCAGGGTTCCTGGCGTCTAGCCTCTGGTCTCCGCAAAACTTCCTTTTGCACTTTCCAAAAGCCTCGTGGGCTTTCCCCTTTGGCCCAAATAACGTGTTCTCGTACCCAAACATTTCGGAAAACATCTGGAACCCCTTCCGATGAATTCCGGAACCCTTCCGGAGATCAAACACTATTATCCCATATATAAAACTTTATCTCTGGACCATTCCGGAGTTCCTCGTCATGTCCTGATCTCATCTGGGACTCTGAACAACATTTGGTTACCAACATACATAACTCATATAATACTATATCGTCAACGAACGTTAAGCATGCGGACCCTACGGGTTCGAGAACTATGTAGACATGACCGAGACATCTCTCTGGTCAATAACCAATAGCGGAACCTGGATGCCCATGTTGGCTCCTACATATTCTACAAAGATCTTTGTCGGTCAAACCACATAACAACATACGTTGTTCCCTTTGTCATCGGTATTTTACTTGCCCGAGATTCGATCGTCGGTATCTCAATACCTAGTTCAATCTCGTTACTGGCAAGTCTCTTTACTCGTTCCGTAATACATCATCCCGCAACTAACTCATTAGTTACAATGCTTGCAAGGCTTATAGTGATGTGCATTACCGAGTGGGCCTAGAGATACCTCTCCGACAATCGGAGTGACAAATCCTAATCTCGAAATACGCCAACCCAACAAGTACCTTCAGAGACACCTGTAGAGCACCTTTATCATCACCCAGTTATGTTGTGACGTTTGGTAGCACACAAAGTGTTCCTCCGCTAAACGGGATTTGCATAATCTCATAGTCACAGGACCATGTATAAGTCATGAAGAAAGCAATAGCAACATACTAAACGATCAAGTGCTAAGCTAACAGAATGGGTCAAGTCAATCACATCATTCTCTAATGATGTGATCCCGATGATCAAATGACAACTTATGTCTATGGCTAGGAAACTTAACCATCTTTGATTCAACGAGCTAGTCAAGTAGAGGCATACTAGTGACATTATGTTTGTCTATGTACTCGCACATGTACTAAGTTTCCGGCATGAATAATAAACATTTATCATGAAATAAGGAAATAAATAATAACTTTATTATTGCCTCTAGGGCATATTTCCTTCAGTCTCCCACTTGCACTAGAGTCAATAATCTAGTTCACATCACCATGTGATTTAACACCAATATTCACATCTGTATGTGATTAATACCCATAGTCCACATCGTCATGTGACCAACATCCAAAGGGTTTACTAGAGTCAATAATCTAGTTCACATCTCTATGTGATTAACACCCAAAGAGTACTAAGGTATGATCATGTTTTGCTCGTGAGATAAGTTTAGTCAACAAGTCTGTCAAATTCAGAGCCGTATGTATTTTGCAAATATTCTATGTCTACAATGCTCTGCACTGAGCTACTCTAGCTAATTGCTCCCACTTTCAATATGTATCCAGATTGAGACTTAGAGTCATCTGGATCGGTGTAAAAGTTTGCACCAATGTAACTCTTTACGACGGGCTCTTTTATCACCTCCATAATCGAGAAATATTTCTTAGTGCTCACTAAGGATATTCTTGACCGCTGACCAGTGATCTACTCTTAGATCAAAATTGTACTCCCTTGCCAATACTCATAACAAAGTATACAATAGGTTTGGTACATAGCATAGCATACTTTATAGAACCTATGACTGAGGCATAGGGAATGACTTTTCATTCTCTTTCTATTTTCTGCCATGGTTGGGTTTTGAGTCTTACTCAACTTCACACCTTGCAACACAAGCAAGAACTCCTTCTTTGACTGTTCCATTTTGAGTTACTTCAAAATTTTATCAAGGTATGTACTCATTGAAAAATCTTATCAAGCTTCTTGATCTATCTCTATAGATCTTGATGCACAATGTGTAAGCAGCTTCACCGAGGTCTTTCATTGAAAAACTTGTATTCAAGTATCCTTTTATGCTATCCAGAAATTTTATATCATTTCCAATCAACAATATGTAATCTACATATAGTATTAGAAATGCTACAGAGCTCCCACTCACTTTCTTGTAAATACAGGCTTCTCCAAAAGTTTGTATAAAAACATGTGATTTGATCAACTCATCAAAGCGTATATTCCAACTCCGAGATGCTTGCACCAGTCCATAGATGGATCGCTGGAGCTTGCACATTTTGTTAGCACCTTTAGGATCGACAAAACCTTCTGGTTGCATCATATACAACTATTCTTCCAGAAATCCATTCAGGAATGCAGTTTTGACATCCATTTGCCAAATTTCATAATCATAAAATGCGGCAATTGCTAACATGATTCAGACAGACTTAAGCATCGCTACGGGTGAGAAGGTCTCATCATAGTCAACCCCTTGAACTTGTCGAAAACTTTTCACAACAAGTCGAGCTTTGTATATAGTAACACTACTATCAGTGTCCGTCTTCCTCTTGAAGATCCATTTATTCTCTATGCCTTGCAGATCATCGGGCAAGTCCACCAAAGTCCATACTTTGTTCTCATACATGGATCCCATCTCAGATTTCATGGCCTCAAGCCATTTTGTGGAATCTGGGCTCATCATCGCTTCCTCATAGTTCGTAGGTTCGCCATGGTCAAGTAACATGACTTCTAGAATAGGATTACCGTACCACTCTGGTGCGGATCTTACTCTAGTTGACCTACGAGGTTTGGTAGTAACTGGATCTGAAGTTTCATGATCAATATCATTAGCTTCCTCACTAGTTGGTGTAGTTGTCACAGGAACCGGTTTCTGTGATGAACTACTTCCCAATAAGGGAGCAGGTACAGTTACCTTATCAAGTTCTACTTTCCTCCCACTCACTTCTTCCGAGAGAAACTCCTTCTCTAGAAAGGATCCATTCTTAGCAACGAAAGTTTTGCCTTCGGATCTGTGATAGAAGGTGTACCCAAGAGTTTCCTTTGGGTATTCTATGAAGACGCATTTCTCCGATTTGGGTTCGAGCTTATCAGGTTGAAACTTTTTCACATAAGCATCGCAACTCCAAATTTTAAAAAACGATAGCTTAGGTTTATTGCTAAACCATAGTTCATATGGTGTCGTCTCAACGGATTTAGATGGTGCCCTATTTTAACGTGAATGCAGCTATCTCAAATGCATAACCCCAAAACAATATTGGTAAATAGGTAAGAAACATCATTGATTGCACCATATCAAATAAAGTGCGGTTATGATGTTCGGACACACCGTTTATGTTGTGGTGTTCCAGGTGGCATGAGTTTGTGAAACTATTCCACATTATTCTAACTGAAGGCCAAACTTGTAACTCAAATATTCATCTCCACGATCAGATCGTAGAAACTTTATTTTCTTGTTACGATGATTTTCCACTTCACTCTAAAATTCTTTGAACCTTTCAACTGTTTCAGACTTATGTTTCATCAAGTAGATATATACCCATATCTGCTCAAATCATTTGTGAAGGTCAGAAAATAACGATACCCGCCACGAGCCTTAATACTCATTGGTCTGCATACATCAGTATGTATTATTTCCAACAAGTCAGTAGCTCGTTCCATTGTTTCGGAGAATGGAGTTTTAGTCATCTTGCCCAAAAGGCACGGTTCGCAAGCATCAAATGATTCATAACCAAGTGATTCCGAAAATCCATCTTTATGGAGTTTCTTCATGCGCTTTACACAGATATGACCCAAACGGCAGTGCCACAAATAAGTTGCACTATCATTATTAATTTTGCATCTTTTGGCATCAATATTATGAATATGTGTATCACTACGATCGAGATCCAACAAACTATTTTCATTGGGTGTATGACCATTGAAGGTTTTATTCATGTAAATAGAACAACAATTATTCTCTGACTTTAAATGAATAACCGTATTGCAATAAACATGATCAAATCATATTCATGCTCAACGCAAAATGCCAAATAACATTTATTTATGTTTAACACTAATCCTGAAAGTATAGGGAGTGTGCGATGATGATCATATCAATCTTGGAACCACTTCCAACACACATCGTCACTTCACCCTCAACTAGTCTCTGTTTATTCTGTAACTCCTGTTTCAAGTTACTAATCTTAGCAACCGAACAAGTATCAAATACTCAGGGGCTACTATAAGCACTAGTAAGGCACACATCAATAACCTGTATATCAAATATACCCTTGTTCACTTTGCCATCCTTCTTATCCATCAAATATTCAGGGTATTTCCGCTTCCAGTGACCATTTCCTTTGCAGTGTAAGCACTCAGTTTTAGGCTTTGGTCCAGCTTTGGGCTTCTTCACGGGACTGACAACTTGCTTGCCATTCTACTTGAAGTTTCCCTTTCTTTCCCTTTGCCCTTTTCTTGAAACTAGTGGTCTTGTCAATCATCAACACTTGATGCTCTTTCTTGATTTCTACCTTCGTCGATTTCAACATCATGAAGAGCTCGGGAATCATTTTCGTCATCCCTTGCATACTATAGTTCATCACGAAGTTCTAGTAACTTGGTGATGGTGACTAGAGAACTATGTCAATCACTATTTTATCTGGAAGATTAACTCCCACTTGATTCAAGCGATTGTAGTACCCAAACAATCTGAGCACATGCTCACTAGTTGAGTAATTGTCCTCCATCTTTTAGCTATAGAACTTGTTGGAGACTTCATATCTCTTAACTCGGGTATTTGCTTGAAATATTAACTTCAACTCCTGGAACATCTCATATGGTCCATGACATTCAAAATGTCTTTGAAGTCCCGATGCTAAGCCGTTAAGCATGGTGCACTAAACTATCAAGTAGTCATCATATCGAGCTAGCCAAACGTTCATAACATCTGCATCTACTCCTGCAATAGGTATGTCACCTAGCGGTGCATCAAGGACATAATTCTTCTGTGCAGCAATGAGGATAAACCTCAGATCACGGACCTAGTCCGCATCATTGCTACTATCATCTTTCAACTTAGTTTTCTCTAGGAACACATATAAAACATAGGGAAGCAACAACGCGAGCTATTGATCTACAACATAATTTGCAAAATACTATCAGGACTAAGTTCATGATAAATTAAAGTTCAATTAATCATATTACTTAAGAACTCCCACTTAGATAGACATCTCTCTAATCATCTAAGTGATCACGTGATCCAAATCAACTAAACCATGTTCGATCATCACGTGAGATGGAGTAGTTTTCAATGGTGAACATCACTATGTTGATCATATCTACTATATGATTCACGCTCGACCTTTCGGTCTTAGTGTTCTGAGGCCATATCTGTATATGCTAGGCTCGTCAAGTTTAACCTGAGTATTCCGCATGTGCAACTATTTTGCACCTGGTTATTTGAACGTAGAGCCTATCACACCTGATCATCATGTGGTGTCTCAGCACGAAGAACTTTCGCAACGGTGCATACTCGGGGAGAACACTTATACCTTGAAATTTAGTGAGAGATCATCTTATAATGCTACTGTCAATCAAAGCAAAATAAGATGCATAAAGGATAAACATCACATGCAATCAATATAAGTGATATGATATGGCCATCATCATCTTGTGCTTGTGATCTCCATCTTCGAAGCACCGTCATGATCACCATCGTCACCGGCGCGACACCTTGATCTTCATTGTAGCATCGTTGTCGTTTCTCCACCTATTGCTTCTACGACTATCGCTACCATTTAGTGATAAAGTAAAGCAATTACAGGTCGTTTGCATTTCATACAATAAAGCAACAACCATATGGCTCCTGCCAGTTGTCGATAACTCGGTTACGAAACATGATCATATCATACAATAAAATATAGCATCACGTCTTGACCATATCACATCACAACATGCCCTGCAAAAACAAGTTAGACGTCCTCTAATTTGTTGTTGCAAGTTTTACGTGGCAGCTATGGGCTGAGCAAGAACCATTCTTACCTCCACATCAAAACCACAACGATAGTTCGTCAAGTTAGTGTTGTTTTAACCTTCTCAAGGACCGGGCGTAGCCACACTCAGTTCAACTAAAGTTGGAGAAACTGACACCCGCCAGCCACCTATGTGCAAAGCACGTTGGTAGAACCAGTCTCGCGTAAGCGTACGCGTAATGTCGGTCCGGGCCGCTTCATCCAACAATACCGCCGAACCAAAGTATGACATGCAGGTAAGCAGTATGACTTGTATCGCCCACAACTCACTTGTGTTCTACTCGTGCATATAACATCTACGCATAAAACCAGGCTCGAATGCCACTATTGGGGAATGTAGTAATTTCAAAAAAAAAAAATCATACGCACACGCAAGATCATGGTGATGCATAGCAATGAGAGGGGGAGTGTATCTTCATACCATTGAAGATCGCTAAGCGGAAGCGTTTATCAATGCGGTTGATGTAGTCGTATGTCTTCATGATCCAACTGATCCAAGTACCGAATGTATGGCACCTCCAAGTTCTGCACACGTTCAGCTCGATGACGTCCTCGCCTTCTCGATCCAGCAAGACGGGCGAAGTAGTAGATGCGTTCCGGCAGCACGACGGCGTGGTGACGGTGTTGGTGAAGAACAATCTCCGCAGGGCTTCGCCTAAGCACTACGGAAACTATGACGGAGGGTAAACTAGAGGGTACGGGGTTGCCGGCACACGGCTTGGTGTTTCTTGATGTCTCTTGGGTGCTAGCCCTGCCCCGCTATTTATATGTTGAGCCCTTGGGTCGAAACTTGGAGTAAAAGCCTCCTCAAAGTCGGTTTTGCCCGAAAGGCAAGAGTCCTACACGGACTCCAGGGCTAGACGCCAGGGTTCCTGGCGTCTACCACCTAGACGCTAGGGTTCCTGGCGTCTAGCCTCTGGTCTCCCGCAAAACTTCCTTTTGCATTTTCCAAAAGCCTCGTGGGCTTTCCCCTTTGGCCCAAATAACGTGTTCTCGTATCCAAACATTTCGGAAAACATCCGGAACCCCTTCCGATGAATTCCGGAACCCTTCCGGAGATCAAACACTATTATCCCATATATAAAACTTTATCTCTGGACCATTCCGGAGTTCCTCGTCATGTCCATGATCTCATCTGGGACTCTGAACAACATTTGGTTACCAACATACATAACTCATATAATACTATATGGTCAACGAACGTTAAGCGTGCGGACCCTACAGGTTCGAGAACTATGTAGACATGACCGAGACATCTCTCTGGTCAATAACCAATAGTGAAACCTGGATGCCCATATTGGCTCCTACATATTCTACGAAGATCTTTGTCGGTCAAACCGCATAACAACATACGTTGTTCCCTTTGTCATCGGTATTTTACTTGCCCGAGATTCGATCGTCGGTATCTCAATACCTAGTTCAATCTCGTTACTGGCAAGTCTCTTTACTCGTTCTATAATACATCATCCCGCAACTAACTCATTAGTTACAATGCTTGCAAGGCTTATAGTGATGTGCATTACCGAGTGGGCCTAGAGATACCTCTCCGACAATCGGAGTGACAAATCCTAATCTCGAAATACGCCAACCCAACAAGTACCTTCAGAGACACCTGTAGAGCACCTTTATAATCACCCAGTTACATTGTGACGTTTGGTAGCACACAAAGTGTTCCTCCGGTAAACGGGAGTTGCATAATCTCATAGTCATAGGAACATGTATAAATCGTGAAGAAAGCAATAGCAACATACTAAACGATCAAGTGCTAAGCTAACGGAATGGGTCAAGTCAATCACATCATTCTCTAATTATGTGATCCCGATGATCAAATGACAACTTATGTCTATGGCTAGGAAACTTAACCATTTTTGATTCAAACAGCTAGTCAAGTAGAGGCATACTAGTGACATTATGTTTGTCTATGTATTCACACATGTACTAAGTTTCCGGTTAATACAATTCTAGCATGAATAATAAACATTTATCATGAAATAAGGAAATAAATAATAACTTTATTATTGCCTCTAGGGCATATTTCCTTTAGAAACTTATGCTATAAAAAGTAGTGATGATTATATTTATAAAACTTGTCATGATTATGATTACCCTTTTTCTGAACATTACTCTTTTAATGTGGAAACAATTTATAGTATTCAAGTCTCTTATGATACTCTCACTATTCCGAATGAGAAGAATTTTGCTTATGTGGAGAGTAGTAAATTTCCTATGCTTGTAGATCATGAAATGAATGCTTTAGGTGCTATTTATATTGTTGAATTCATTCATGATGCTACTGAAAATTATTATGAGGGAGGAACATATGCTTGTAGGAATTGCAATAATATCAAGTTTCCTCTCTATGTGCTTAAAATTTTAAAGTTATTCTTGTTTTGCCTTCCTATGCTAGTTGATTATTGTTCCCATAAGTTGTTTGCTCACAAATCCCTATGCATAGGAAGTGGGTTAGACTTAAATGTGATAGTCATATTCTTCATGATGCTCTCTTTATGTTTCAATTCTTATCTTTTATGTGAGCATCATTGAAATCATCATGCCTAGCTAGGGGCGTTAAACGTTAGCGCTTGTTGGGAGGCAACCCAATTTTATTTTCTTGATTTTTGGTTTTGTTTAGTAATAAATAATCCATCTAGCTTCTATTTAGATGTGGTTTTATGTTTTAATTAGTGTTTGTGCCAAGTAGAACCTTTGGGGAGACTTGGGTGAAGTCTCTTTGATCTTGCTGTAAAAAACAGAAACTTTAGCGCTCACAAGCTTAGCTACAACTTTTTACTGGAGAGTCCTATTTAGTTTATTCTTTTTTAACGTGATCACTAGACAAATTCCTCACGTACAGAAAATTTTTTCAGAATTTTTTGAGTTCCAGAAGTTTCCGTTAGTTACAGATTACTATAGACTGTTCTGTTTTTGACAGATTCTGTTTTTCGTGTGTTGTTTGCTTATTTTGATAAATCTATGGCTAGTAAAATAGTTTATAAACCATAGAGAAGTTGGAATACAGTAGATTTAACACCAATAAAAATAAAGAATGAGTTCATTACATTACCTTGATGTGGTGTTTTGGTTTCTTTCGCTAACGGAGCTTACGAGTTTTCTGTTGAGTTTTGTGTTGTGAAGTTTTCAAGTTTTGGGTAAAGATTTGATGACCTATGGAATAAGGAGTGGCAAGAGCCTAAGCTTGGGTATGCCCAAGGCACACCAAGGCAATATTCAAGGATAACCAAGATCCTAAGCTTTTCGATGCCCCGGATGGCATCCCCTCTTTCGTCTTCGTTCATCGGTAACTTTACTTGGAGCTATATTTTTATTCACCACATGATATGTGTTTTGCTTGGAGCGTCATTTTGTTTTATTTTGTTTTGCTTGATGTTTGAATAAAATATCAAGATATGAATTCTTTAATGTTAGAGAGTCTTCACATAGTTGCATAATTATTCAACTACTCATTAATCTTCACTTATATCTTTCGGAGTACTTTGTCATTTGCTCTAGTGCTTCACTTATACCCTTTTAGAGCACAGCGGTGGTTTTATTTTGAATAAATAGATGAACTCTCATGCTTCACTTATATTATTTTGAGAGTCTTAAGCAGAATGGTAATTTGTTTAAATTGGGAAATTAATCCTAATATGTTAGGTATTCAAGATTAGTAAAAACATTCTTATAAGTGCATTGAATAGTAAGAGAAGTTTGATGCTTGATGATTGTTTTGAGATATGGAGGTAGTAATACTAAAGTTGTGCTAGTTGAGTAATTGTGAAATTGAGAAATACTTATGTTGAAGTTTGCAAGTCCCGTAGCATGCACGTATGGTAAACGTTGTGTAACAAATTTGAAACATGAAGTGTTCTTTGAGTGTCATCCCTTGTGTGGAGGTTGGGAGCGCGTGATGGTTAACTCCTACCAACCTCCCCCCTAGGAGCATGCATGTAGTACTTGGTTTTGATGACTTGTAGATTTTTACAATAAGTATGTGAGTTCTTTATGACTAATGTTGAGTCCATGGATTATACGCACTCTCACCCTTCCATCATTGCTAGCCTCTTCGGTACCGTGCATTGCCCTTTCTCACCTTGAGAGTTGGTGCAAACTTCGCCGGTGCATCCAAACCCTGTGATACGATACGCTCTATCACACATAAACCTCCTTATATATTCCTCAAAACAGCCATCATACCTACCTATTATGGCATTTTCATAGCCATTCTGAGATATATTGCCATGCAACTTTCCACCATTCTGTTTATCATGACACGTTTCATCATTGTCATATTGCCTTGCACGATCATGTAGTTGACATCGTATTTGTGGCAAAGCCACCATGCATATTATTTCATACATGTCACTCTTTATTCATTGCCCATCCCGGTACAGCATCGGAGGCATTCATATAGAGTCATACTTTGTTCTACTATCGAGTTGTAAATAAATAGAAGTGTGATGATCATCATTCATAGAGCATTGTCCCAAAAAAAGAGAGAATAAGAAAGGCCAAATAAAAAAAGGAAGGCCCAAAAAAATAGAAAATAAATAAAAAGGGACAATGCTACTATCCTTTTTTTCCACACTTGTGCTTCAAAGTAGCACCATGATCTTCATGATAGAGAGTCTCTTGTTTTGTCACTTTCATATACTAGTGGGAATTTTTCATTATAGAACTTGGCTTGCATATTCCAACAATGGGCTTCCTCAAATGCCCTAGGTCTTTGTGAGCAAGCAAGTTGGATGCACACCCACTTAGTTTCTTTTGTTGAGCTTTCATACATTTATAGCTCTAGTGCATCCGTTGCATGGCAATCCCTACTCCTTGCATTGACATCAATCGATGGGCATCTCCCTAGCACGTTGATTAGCCGCGTCAATGTGAGACTTTCTTCTTTTTTGTCTTCCCCACATAACCCCCATCATCATATTTTATTCCACCCATAGTGCTATATCCATGGCTCACGCTCATGTATTGCGTGAAAGTTGAAAAAGTTTGAAAATTCTAAAGTATGAAACAATTGCTTGGCTGAATCCGGGGTTGTGCATGATTTGAATATTTTGTGCGGCGAAGATGGAACAATAGCCAAACTATATTATTTTGTAGGGATGAACTTTCTTTGGCCATGTTATTTTGGGAAGACATAATTGCTTGGTTAGTATGCTGGAAGTATTATTATTTTTATGTCAATATTAAACTTTTGTCTTGAATCTTATGGATCTTAATATTCATACCACAAATAAGAGAATTACATTGAAAATTATGCCAAGTAGAATTCCACATCAAAAATTCTGTTTTTATCATTTACCTACTCGAGGACGAGTAGGAATTAAGCTTGGGGATGCTCGATACGTCTCCAACGTATCTATAATTTTTTATTGTTCCATGCTATATTATATTCTGTTTTGGATGTGTAACGGGCTTTATTATACACTTTTATATTATTTTTGGGACTAACCTATTAACCCAGAGCCCAGTGCCAGTTTCTGTTTTTTTCCTTGTTTTAGTGTTTCGCAGAAAAGGAATATCAAACGGAGTCCAAACGGAATGAAACCTTTGGGAGAGTTATTTTTGGAACAGAAGCAATCTAGAAGACTTGGAGTGCACGTAAGGGAAGCAACGAGGAAGGCACGAGGAAGGGGGCGCCCACCCCCCTGGGCACTCCCTCCACCCTCGTGGGCCCCTCGTGGCTCCCCTTACCGACTTCTTTCGCCTATATATATCTATATACCCTAAAACCTTCAGGGAACAGAATAGATCAGGAGTTCCGCCGCCGCAAGCCTCTGTAGCCACCAAAAACCAATCGGGGCCCTGTTCCGGCACCCTGACGGAGGGGGGATCCCTCACCGGTGGCCATCTTCATCATCCCGGCGCTCTCCATGACAAGGAGGGAGTAGTTCACTCTCGGGGCTGAGGGTATGTACCAGTAGGTATGTGTTTGATCTCTCTCTCTCTCTCTCTCTCTCGTGTTCTTGAGGTGGTACAATCTTGATGTATCGCGAGCTTTGCTATTATAGTTGGATCTTATGATGTTTCTCCCCCTCTACTCTCTTGTAATGGATTGAGTTTTCCCTTTGAAGTTATCTTATCGGATTGAGTCTTTAAGGATTTGAGAACACTTGATGTATGTCTTACATGTGCTTATCTGTGGTGACAATGGGATATTCACGTGATCTACTTGATGTATGTTTTGGTGATCAACTTGCGGGTTCTGTAACATTGTGAACTTATACATAGGGGTTGGCACACGTTTTCATCTTGACACTCCGGTAGAAACTTTGGAGTACTCTTTGAAGTTCTTTGTGTTGGTTGAATAGATGAATCTGAGATTGTGTGATGCATATCGTATAATCATACCCACAGATACTTGTGGTGACATTGGGGTATCTAGGTGACATTAGGGTTTTGGTTGATTTGTGTCTTAAGGTGTTATTCTGGTACGAACCCTATGATAGATTGAACGGAAAGAATAGCTTAGTGTTATTTTACTACAGACTCTTGAATAGATCGATCCGAAAGGATAACTTCGAGGTGGTTTCGTACCCTACCATAATCTCTTCATTTGTTCTCCGCTATTAGTGACTTTGGAGTGACTCTTTGTTTCATGTTGTGGGATAGTTATATGATCCAATTATGTTATTATTGTTGAGAGAACTTGCACTAGTGAAAGTATGAACCTTAGGCCTTGTTTCCTAGCATTGCAATACCGTTTGTGCTCACTTTTATCATTAGTTACCTTGCTATTTTTATAATTTCAGATTACAAAAACCTATATCTACCATCCATATTGCACTTGTACCACCATCTCTTCACCGAACTAGTGCACCTATACAATTTACCATTGTATTGGGTGTGTTGGGGACACAAGAGACTCTTTGTTATTTGGTTGCAGGGTTGTTTGAGAGAGACCATCTTCATCCTACGCCTCCCACGGATTGGTCATTCACTTGAGGGAAATTTGCTACTGTCCTACAAACCTCTGCACTTGGAGGCCCAACAACATCTACAAGAAGAAGGTTGTGTAGTAGACATCAGGCGCGGAAGTAAAAAAAATTACTTCCGCGCCTACTTCCGTGTGCGCCAGCGTTCTGGGCTAGAGGCGGCGGTACTACCGCTCACCGGGTGCGGTACTACCGCTGGCCCCTGCGGTACTACCGCTCTCTTGAGAAGTACTACCGCACGCCACACAGGCTTTAGCACTTGGATGCCTTCAAAAGGCAGCAAAAGACAACAAACGGATCCAATAAAACCATAACTGCCATAACTTCTGCAAATGAGCTCCGAATTGAGCAAACTCAAGCTTGTTGGATACAAGACAATGAGTGGTTATAGTAAGAAGAGGCAGGGGAGGTATGCCTAACAAATAGAGGAGTGAAACCTCCAACAGATAAGAACCAACATAACCTCCAACATCGAAAACATCATAGAAGATGCATGTGAACTCCGTTTTTGATGAACTTGAGCTTGTCAACAAGATGACTAAAAGCTCCAAAACTCACAAAGAGAAGCAAACAAGAACCAAGAAATATGAAGCAAGGATGTAATGGTTTGAGCTCTCTACGAATGATATGATCAAACTACTCATCGAGAGCCCCCTTGATAGTACGACAATCGATCCTATAACCCGGTCTCCCAACTACCATCATGAGACCGATAAAATAGAAAACATATCAAGGGCAAACCTTTGCCTTGCACATGGACCACTTGAGCTAGATGATGACGATCTTGACTCCCTGAAGTTGGACCACCTTTCTTGATTTTGTTGGCTCGATGAAGACTAGTTGATTGCTCCCCCATACTCCACTATGGGTGAGCCACTCTTCCACACATCTTCACAAGTCCATTGTCACCACAATGGACGACAAGCTTCAAGCATTTGATATCTTCGTGATGCTTCACTTTAACTTGCACACCGCAACCTAACCCCACAAAGAACTCCCACGGAGATCATGGGTTAGTACACAAAGCGTAATTGACAATGCTTACCACACCATGGAATCGCTTGACCCCTCTCGGTACATATTCTACGCCTTGTGTGTTGATCAACTTGATTCATCTTTGACTTAGTCTTGATCAACCTCTCACAAGACCAATCTTTAGGTAATTCCTTGAATAGTACCTTGGTCAACACAAACTCTCCTTGAAACCAACACATGTACTCCAAGAAAAGCCTATGGACAAAACCTTCAAATATAACTCAAGGCAACCATTAGTCCATAGAGATTTTCATCAATTACCAAAACCAAACATGGGGGCACCGCATGTTCTTTCACCTAGAGCACATGGCAGACACCACAGGGTCGAATTCCTCGTCGAGTCCCGCGAGGATGTGAGAGACGACATCCTCCTCGTCCACCTTCTTCCCTGAAGCAGCTAATTCATCACAAAGGGTTCAGACCTTACCAACATATTTAGTGATAGTCATGTTGCCCTTCTGGAGGTTTGCCAACTGCTACGTCTTGAGCTTGTGTTGGTTTTCCTTGAAGAGGAAAGGGTGGTGCAGCAATAGTAGCGTAAGTATTTCCCTCAGTTTTTGAGAACCAAGGTATCAATCAAGTAGGAGGCTCCTCAAAAGTCCCACGCACCTACACAAACAAACAAAGAACTCGCAACCAACGCAATAAAGGGGTTGTCAATCCCTTCATGGCCACTTGCGGAAGTGAGATCTATTAAAGATAGTATGATAAGATAAATATATGTTTGGTATTTTATAATATAGATGCAAAAAGTAAAGATGCAAATAAAAGTAGATCGAAAGAAAATATGATAAGAGATAGACCCGGGGGCCATAGGTTTCACTAGTGACTTGTCTCAAGATAGCATAAGTATTACGGTGGGTGAACAAATTACTTTCGAGCAATTGATAGAAAAGCGAATAATTATGAGATTATCTAGGCATGACCATGTATATAGGCATCACATCCGCAACAAGTAGACCGACTCCTGCCTGCATCTACTACTATTACTCCACACATCGACCAAATCCTGCCTGCACCTAGAGTATTAAGTTCATAAGAACAGAGTAACGCATTAAGCAAGATGACATGATGTAGAGGGATAAACTCATGCAATATGATATAAACCCCATCTTTTTATCCTCGATGGAAACAATACAATACGTGCCTTGCTGTCCCTGCTGTCATTGGGAAAGGACACCGCAAGATTGAACCCAAAGCTAAGCACTTCTCCCATGGCAAGAAAGATCAATCTAGTAGGCCAAACCAAACTGATAATTCGAAGAGACTTGCAAAGATAACTCAATCATACATAAAAGAATTCAGAGGAAATTCAAATATTTCTCATAGATAAACTTGATCATAAACCCACAATTCATCGGATCTCGACAAACACACCACAAAAAGAGTTCACGTCGAATAGATCTCCACAAGAGAGGGGGAGAACATTGTATTGAGATCCAAAAAGAGAGAAGAACCCATCTAGCTAATAACTATGGACCCGAAGGTCAGTGGTAAACTACTCACAACTCATCGAAGAGGCTATGGTGTTGATGCAGATGCCCTCCATGGTCGATTCCCCCTCCGGCAGAGCACCGACGAAGGCTCCAAGATGGGATCTTGCGGATACAGAAGGTTACGGTGGTGGAAATTGTGTTTCGTTGGCTCCCTAGATGTTTTCGAGGTACGTAGGCTTATATAGGAGGAATAAGTACGTCGGTGGCCACTCGAGGGGCCCACGAGACAGGGGGCGCGCCTTGTAGGGGGGCGCCCTACCCTCTCGTGGCCACCTCGGCTGCTTCTTGACTTGCACTCCAAGTCCTCTGGATCACGTTCGTTCCAAAAATCACGCTCCCGAAGGTTTCATTTCGTTTGGACTCCGTTTGATATTCCTTTTCTTCTAAATACTGAAATAGGCAAAAAACAGCAATACGGGTTGGGCCTCCGGTTAGTAGGTTAGTCCCAAAAATAATTTAAATGTGTAAAATAAAGCCCATAAACATCCAAAAGGGGTAATATAATAGCATGGAACAATCAAAAATTATAGATACGTTGGAGACGTATCAAGCATCCCCAAGCTTAATTCCTGCTCGTCCTCGAGTAGGTAAATGATAAAAAAGGAATTTTTGATGTGGAATGCTACCTAGCATAATTCTCAACGTAATTTTCTTTATTGTGGCATGAATGTTCAGATCCAAATGATACAAAATAAAAGTTCATATTAGCATGAAAATGGTGATACTTCAAGCATACTAATCAAAGTAATCATGTCTTCTCAAAATATCATGGCCAAAGAAAGTTATCCCTACAAAATCATATAGTCTGGTTCTTGCTCTATCTTCATCACACAAAGTATTTAATCATGCACAACCTCGATGACAAGCCAAATAATTGTTTCATACTTTAATAATCTCAAACTCTTTCAACTTTCACGCAATACATGAGAGTGAGCCATGGGCATAGCACTATATGTGGAATAGAATGGTGGTTGTGGAGAAGACAAAAAGGAGAAGATAGTCTCACAGCAATTAGGCGTATCAACGGGCTATGGAGATGCCCATTAATAGATATCAATGTGAGTGAGTAGGGATTGCCATGCAACGGATGCACTACAGCTATAAATATACGAAAGCTCAACAAAAGAAACTAAGTGGGTGTGCATCCAACTCGCTTGCTCACGAAGACCTAGGGCATTTTGAGGAAGCCCGTCATTGGAATATACAAGCCAAGTTCTATAATGAAAAATTCCCACTAGTATATGAAAGTGACAACATATGAGACTCTCTATCATGAAGATCATGGTGCTACTTTGAAGCACAAGTGTGGAAAAAGAAATAGTAGCATTGTCCCTTCTCTCTTTTTCTCTCATTTTATTTTATTTTATTTTATTTCTTTTCTCTCTTTTTTTCTTTGGCCTTTCTCTTTTTTTCTTTTTGGCCTTTCTTTTTTTTCTCTTTTTTTTGTTAAGTCCGAAGTCTCATCCCGACTTGTGGGGGAATCATAGTCTTCATCATCCTTTCCTCATTAGGACAATGCTCTAATAATGAAGATCATCACACTTTTATGGATTTACAACTCAAGAATTATAACTCAAAGCTAGAATAAGATATGACTCTATATGAATGCCTCCGGCGGTGTACCGGGATATGCAATGAATCAAGAGCGACCTGCATGGAAATTATGAAGGTGGCCTTGCCACAAATACGATGTCAACTACATGATCATGCAAAGAGCAATATGACAAAAGTAATGCATGTCATATGAACGGAACGGTGGAAAGTTGCATGGCAATTTATCTCGGAATGGCTACGGAAATGCCATAATAGGTAGGTATGGTGGCTGTTTTGAGGAAGGTATACGGTGGGTGTATGGTACCGGTGAAAGTTGCGCAGCACAAGAGAGGCTAGCAATGGTGGAAGGGTGAGGTGCGTATAATCCATGGACTCAACATTAGTTAAAAGAACTCATGTACTTATTGCAAAAATCTAGAAGTCATCAAAAACAAAAGCACTACGCGCATGCTCCTAGGGGGATAGATTGGTAGGAAAAGACCATCGCTCGTCCCCTACCGCCACTCATAAGGAAAAGACTCAATAAAGAAAATTGTGCCCCAACTTCATCACAAAGCGGTTCACCATACGTGCATGCTATAGGAATCACAAACCTCAACACAATTATTTTTCATAATCACCTCAACTAGCATGACTTTAATATCACTACCTCCATATCTCAAAACAATTATCAAGCATCAAATTGATCATAGCATCCAATTCTTTTCTATGATAGTTTTTATTATACCCAACTTGGATGCTCATCATTCTAGGACCAACTTTGTAACCATAGCAAATACCATGCTGTTCTAAAAGACTCTCAAAATAATATAAGTGAAGCATGAGAGACTAGCAATTTCTTCAAAATTAAGTCACCACCGTGCTCTAGAAAATATAAGTGAAGCACACAGAGCAAAAACTATCAAGCTCAAAAGATATAAGTGAAGCACTGTAACGCCCCGGTTTCGATGCGCCAGGTGTCTGCCAGTTATTCGCCGTCATTGCCATGTCATTTGCTTGCGTGTTGCATTTTTCCATGTCATCGTCTGCATTTCATATCATGTCATCATCTGCATCTCATTTTGCATACGTGTTTGTTTCTTGCATCCGAGCTTTTTCCCCGTTGTTCGATTTGCAATCCGACACTCCTATGTCCTCCGGCGCCCCTTTCACCTCTTTTCATGTGCGGGTGTTAAACGTTCTTGGAATGGGTCGAGGTTTGTCAAGCGGCCTTGGTATACCACCGGTAGACCGCCTGTCAAGTTTCGTGCCATTTGGAGGTCGTTTGATACTCCAACGGTTAACCGGGTAACCGTAAAAGCCTCTTTTGTCTTGCAGCCCAACACCTCTCCAAAGTGGCCCAAAACCCACCTAACTCCCCTCCATGCTCTCGGTCGTTCGATCACGATCGCGTGTCCGCAAGCCGCACCTCATTTGGAGCTTCCTAGCTCCTTCTACCTATAAAAACACCTCCTCCCCTGAAATTCCGGATCAAATCCACCCCTAACCCTAGCCTCGCTCCTCTCCGCACCGCCGGACACGTCCGGTCCGGCCAGACAATGTCCGCCACCGCCGCCCCGGCCAATCCGCGGCCGTAATGTGGCGCCGCC
>NC_041389.1:85116211-85142348 GCF_002162155.2 Triticum dicoccoides
CGCGCCCGCCGCCCGGAGTCGCCGCCTCCTCCGACCCGGCACCGCCCAGATCCGGCCGTCCTCCTCCCTCCTCTGGCGACTCCCCCTGCTCCAGCGAGATCCCGCTCGCCTCAGTTCACGCGCTTGATCTGACGAACCCTAGATCGGTGAAGGTTGACCTCTGAAATCCTCTGTCATTTTTTTCAGTAATTTTGTTGCATTTTCATCGCGTCATAACTCTGCACCTGTGGCTCCGTTTTGGGCGTGTAGCATACCAAATTGTTCCCCTCGGCGAGTACTTCTTTTCGTTACATTGCATCATGTTCATTTGAGCTCATCTTGATGCCTGAATCATCGTTGCAAGAGTGCTATATGATGTTAATCTGCTGAACCTGTTACAACATGCCCATTTGTCATTTTTGCCATGTTTGATGTGTGCATCCTATGAGGTTGATGTCTACATGTGTTTTCATATATGTCATGCCATCTTTACATTGGTGCCATCCATGTATTTTTGTGATTCTTGTAGTGGGTGCATCGAGCTCGTGAAGTAGGGTACTTAATGTTGTTGTTTTCCTGACTGATTCTGTTATATTTTGTTGCTATGTAAACCTGCTGCTACAAGTCATTATATGCATAATCTGGAGATGTTCACTAAGGATATTTTGTTATACATGTCATGCTCTATCCATTCATGCCCCTGGTTGCATTTTTAGCCTGCTGTAACATGTTGTTATCTTGCTCCAAACTTGATAAATAATGTTGTTGTCAGCCTGTTAACATTAAGTTCAGTTTTGGCATGAGCTTTGTTAGTGATCCATGCACCCTATGAACTTGCTCTTGCCATTCTTAGCTTCATAAACATGTCTTCTTACTGTTGGTTGCCTTGACATGCCATGTATTGCTCTGTGGTGAGTGGTTCAAGCTCACCAACATGCCTACTTATTGTTGTTCCTGCCATGTATGAATCTGTCATATAACTTGCCATGTTTACATGGGTGCCATCATATTTTCTGTGCCCTTTTGGCTCATGGTCAGTAAGGGACTTTTGTTATATGAGATTAGTAGATTCATGCCATGCCTTTGTTTGCCATGTTAAGTTCCTGTAACATGATGTTTGATAGCTCTAAACGTTGCAACCTGATGTTATATCTGCTAAGCCTGAAACTGTTAATATATGCAATCTTGCCATGTGTTTTTGAGCATGTTCTAGTGATTTCTGGAGATAGCTCGGTGTTCTTGTTTTGTTATGCTTTACCTTTACTTCATGCCCATGACTTTTGTTCTTACGTTGAGATGTTGTAGCATGTTGTTTTGGTGCTTGCAATATGCCTAGTTGTTGTTATGGGCAGATTGTTGCTATAACTTGTATAGAGTGTATGTGTTGAACCGTTGCTTCGTTTTGAGTGTGCTCTATATGAAACTTGCTTGATTTTGCATGTAGTTCAATATTATCATGTTGCATCCTTGTTTTGAGGTGTTTGCTTGATGTTGGTATGCCTTTTGCATCAATGCCATGTTTAACTTGTTTTGCTCATATCTTCTAGGCCGTAGCTCTGAATTAAATGAACTTTATATGTAACTTGACTAGAATCTCGTGTAGATCATCTTGGTGCATCTTAACTTGCTGTTTAACAACTTGAACATAAGGTTTGTTCAGTTCTGGACCAATTTCGAAATTTGCATATGGGGACTTACCGGAATTGTTATATGTTGTTCCCGGCCTCATTTGAACTTGCCTTGATGTGTTGTTCTTGTTTGCATCATCTTTTGCCATGAGTAGCTTCATGTAGCTTTGTCATGCATCATGCTTGTTGTGCATCATGTCTTGTCTATGCGTGGTGTGTTTACCTTGTTGTGTGCTTCTTCTCGATAGTTCCTGTTTCGTTGCGATCGTGAGGATTCGTTCGTCTACGCTTGGTTCGTCTTCGTGGCTTCATCTTCTTCATGGACTCGTTCTTCTTCCTAGCGGGATTTTAGGCAAGATGACCGTCACCTTGGATCTCACTACTATCATTGCTATGCTAGTTGCTTCGTTCTATCGCTTTGCTGCGCTTCCTATAACTTGCTCTTCAAGCCTCCCAAATTGCCATGAACCTCTAACCTTTGACACCCTTCCTAGCAAACCGTTGTTTGGCTATGTTACCGCTTTGCTCAGCCCCTCTTATAGCGTTGCTAGTTGCAGGTGAAGTTGAAGATTGCTCCATGGTGGACAGGGTTATGTTGGGATATCACAATATCTCTTATTTAATTAATGCATCTATATACTTGGTAAAGGGTGGAAGGATCGGCCTTATGCCTGGTGTTTTGTTCCACTCTTGCCGCCCTAGTTTCCGTCATACCGGTGTTATGTTCCCGGATTTTGCATTCCTTATGCGGTCGGGTGATTTATGGGACCCCCTTGACAGTTCGCTTTGAATAAAACTCCTCCAGCAAGGCCCAACCTTGGTTTTACCATTTGCCTCACCTAGCCCTTTTTCCCTTGGGAGTCGCGCTCTCGAGGGTCATCTTATTTTTACCCCCCCCCAGGCCAGTGCTCGTCGTGAGTGTTGGTCCAACCTGTCAGCCGCCGGTGGCCACCAGGGGCAACTCTGGACTGGCCTACCGGAAGTTTGGACAATCCGGTGTGCCCTGAGAACGAGATATGTGCAGCTCCTATCAGGATTTGTCGGCACATTCGGGCGGCTTTGCTGGTCTTGCTTTACCATTGTCGAAATGTCTTGTAAACCGGGATTCTGAGACTGATCGCGTCTTCCTGGGAGAAGGTATATCCTTCATTGATCGCGAGAGCTTATCATGGGCTAAGTTGGGACACCCCTGCAGGGTATAAACTTTCGAGAGTTGTGCCCGTGGTTATGTGGCAGATGGGAATTTGTTAATGTCCAGTTGTAGATAACTTGACACCAGATTCGAATTAAAACGCATCAACCGCGTGTGTAGCCGTGATGGTCTCTTCTCGGCGGAGTCCGGGAAGTAAATACGGTTTCTGGGTTATGTTTGACGTAAGTAGGTGTTCAGGATCACCTCTTGATCATTGCTAGCTTCACGACCGTTCCTTTGCTTCTCTCCTCGCTCTTATTTGCGTATGTTAGCCACCATACTTGCTTAGCCGCTGCTGCAACCTCACCACTTTACCCCTTCCTTCCCATTAAGCTTTGCTAGTCTTGATACCCATGGTAATGGGATTGCTGAGTCCTCGTGGCTCACAGATTACTACAACAACAGTTGCAGGTACAGGTTATGCGATGATCATGACGCGAGAGCGATGTTTGCTTTGGAGTTCTTCTTCTACTTCTTCTTCGATCGGGGGATAGGTTCCAGGTCGGCAGCCTGGGCTAGCAGGGTGGATGTTGTTTGAGCTTCTGTTTGTGTTTCATCCGTAGTCGGATGTTGATCTTATGGATGATGTATTGTGATGTTGTATTCGTGTGGCATTGTATGCCTTATGTATGTGTCCCTACCTTTTATGTAATGTTGATGTAATGATATCCACCTTGCAAAAGTGTTTCAATATGCGGGTCTATCCTTGGTGGGACCTTTGAGTTCCTTTTAGATAGGGTCGCATATTGGGCGTGACAAGCACACAGAGTATTCTAGCAAATTCTAATCAAGTAGGCTTCTCCCAAAAGGTGTGTACAGCAAGGATGATTGTGGTAAACTAAAAAGCAAATGCTAATATAATACACGATGCTCCAAGCAAAACACATATCATGTGGCGAATAAAAATATAGCTCCAAGTAAAGTTACCAATTAACGAAGACGAAAGAGGGGATGCCTTCCCGGGGCATCCCCAAGCTTAGACTTTTGGCTATCCTTGAATATCTTGGGGTGCCATGGGCATCCCCAAGCTTAGTCTCTTGACACTCCTTATTCCATAGTCCATAAAAGCTTTACCCAAAACTTTAAAACTTCACAACACAAAACTCAACAAAAAATCTTATAAGCTCCGTTAGTGAAAGAAAACAAAACCACCACATAAGGTACTGTAATGAACTCATTCTTTATTTATTTTGGTGTTAAACCTACTGTATTCCAACTTCTCTATGGTTTATAAACTATTTTACTAGCCATAGATGCATCAAAATAAGCAAACAACACATGAAAAACAGAATCTGTCAAAAACAGAACAGTCTGTAGCAATCTGTAACTAACGCAAACTTCTGGAACTCTAAAAATCCTACCAAAATACGAAGTCCTGGAAAATGTGTCTAGTGATCAGCAGAAAAAAGAATCAACGCAAAATCACGTTTCTGTGATTTAATAAAACTAACTTCGTGTGCGTAAAGTTTCTGTTTTTCAGCAGAATCAAATCAACTATCATCATAGGTTATCCTATAGGTTCTACTTGGCACAAACACTAATTAAAAGATAAAAACACATCTAAACAGAAGGTAAATGCAAGATTTATTACTAAACAGGAACAAAAACAAAAAACACAAAGAAAATTGGGTTGCCTCCCAACTAGCGCTATCGTTTAACGCCCCTAGCTAGGCATAAAAGCAAAGATAGATCTAAGTGGTACCATCTTTGGCACTCAATTCATAAGTAGCTCGCATGATAGATTCATAAGGTAATTTGACTTTCTTTCTTGAAAAGTGCTCCATGACTTTTTTTAATGGAAATTGGAATCTAATATTCCCTTCCTTCATATTAATAATCGCACCAATCGTTCTAAGGAAAGGTCTACCAAGAATAATAGGGCAAGAAAGATTGCAATCTATATCAAGAACGATAAAATCTACGGGCACCAAATTTCTATTTGCAAAAATGAGAACATCATTGATACTTCCCATTGGCTTTTTAATGGTGGAATCCTCAAGGTGCAAATTTAAAGAGCAGTCATCAAGATCATGGAAACCTAGAATATCACATAAAGTTTTCGGAATCGTGGAAACACTAGCACCAAAATCACACAAAGCAAAACACTCATGATCTTTAATTATAATCTTTATAGTAGGTTCCCACTCATCATTAAGTTTTCTAGGTATAGAAACTTCCAAATTAAGTTTTTCATCATAAGATTGCATCAAGGCATCAACGATATGTTTGGTAAAAGCTTTATTTTGACTATAAGCATGAGGAGAATTAACAAAGGATTGCAACAAGGAAATACAACCTTCTAAAGAACAATTATCATAATCAAATTCCTTGAAATCCGAGATAGTGGGTTCAATACTATTTAAAGTCATGACCTCTCCAATCCCACTTTTACCAAATTTAGCATCAAGATCTAAAAACTCCGAATTCTTGGGACTCCTTCTAGGTAAAGTTGACTCATCTTCAGCCCCATAATTATCAAGATTCATATTGAAAAACAAAGATCTAATAGGAGACGCATCAATAACTTTAAGATCTTTATCATTATTTTCATGGAAACTAGAAGAACACGCTTTTATAAAGCAATCTTTCTTTGCACACAATCTAGCGGTTCTTTCCTTGCACTCATCAATGAAAATTCTCATTGCTTTGAGAGACTCATTGATATCATGCTTAGGAGAAGAAGATCTAAGTTTAAGAGAATCAACATCAAGCGAAAGTCTATCAACGTTCCTAGCCAAATCATCAATTTTGAGCAATTTTTCTTCAAGCAAAGCATTAAAATTCTTTTGAGAAATCATAAATTCTTTCACACTATTCTCAAAATCAGAGGGAATCTTATTAAAATTACCATAAGAATTATTCTAGGCATTTCCATAATTATTAGAGGAATTACTAGGCAACGGTCTAGCATTAAAGTTTCCTCTATAAGCATTGTTTCCAAAACTATTCCTACCATCAAAATTCACATCCATAGATTCATTATTATTCTCAATCAAAGTAGACAAAGGCATATCATTGGGATCAAGAGGAATATCTTTAGTAGCAAACAATTTCATAAGTTCATCCATCTTTCCACTCAAAACATTGATTTCTTCTATAGCATGCACTTTTTTACTAGAAGATCTTTCGGTGTGCCATTGAGAATAATTAGCCATAATATTATCAAGGAGTTTTGTAGCATCTCCTAACGTGATTTCCATAAATGTGCCTCCCGCAGCCGAATCTAAGAGATTTCTAGAAGCAAAGTTCAAACCGGCATAAAATTTTTGTATGATCATCCATAAATTCAAACCATGAGTAGGGCAATTGCGAATCATCAATTTCATTCTTTCCCAAGATTGGGCAACATGCTCATGATCAAGTTGTTTAAAATTCATAATATCGTTCCTAAGAGTGATAATCTTAGCGGGAGGAAAATATTTAGAGATAAAAGCATCTTTGCACTTGTTCCAAGAATCAATACTATTTTTAGGCAAAGACGAAAACCAAACTTTAGCACGATCTCTAAGTGAAAACGGAAATAACTTCAATTTAACAATATTGTTATCCGTATCTTTCTTCTTTTGCATATCACACAAATCAACAAAGTTGTTTAGATGAGTAGCGGCATCTTCACTAGGGCCCGAGTGCCCCCTGTCTCGTGGGCCCCTGGGCGCGCCCCCTGTCTCGTGGGCCCCCTGAGGCTCCGCCGACCACAACTCCAACTCCATATATTCCGTCTCACGGAGAAAAATATCAAAGAGAAAGTTTCATTGCGTTTTACGATATGGAGCTACCGCCAAGCCCTAATCTCTCTCGGGAGGGCTGATCTAGAGTCCGTTCGGGGCTCCGTAGAGGGGGATTCGTCGTCGTCGTCATCATCAACCATCCTCCATCACCAATTTCATGATGCTCACCGCCGTGCGTGAGTAATTCCATCATAGGCTTGCTGCACGGTGATGGGTTGGATGAGATTTACCATGTAATCAAGTTAGTTTTGTTAGGGTTTGATCCCTAGTATCCACTATGTTCTGAGATTGATGTTTCTATGACTTTGCTATGCTTAATGCTTGTCACTAGGGCCCGAGTGCCATGATTTGAGATCTGAACCTATTATGTTTTCATGAATATATGTGTGTTTTTTATCCTATCTGCAAGTCTATAGTCACCTATTATGTGTTATGATCCGACAACCCCGAAGTGACAATAATCGGGATACTTCTCGGTGATGACCATAGTTTGAGGAGTTCATGTATTCACTATGTGCTAATGCTTTGTTCCGGTTTTGTATTAAAAGGAGGCCTTAATATCCCTTAGTTTTCGCTAGGACCCCGCTACCACGGGAGGATAGGACAAAAGATGTCATGCAAGTTCTTTTCCATAAGCACGTATGACTATTTACGGAATACATGCCTACATTACATTGATGAACTGGAGCTAGTTCTGTGTCACCCTATGTTATAGCTATTACATGAGGAATCGCACCCGGCATAATTATCCATCACTGATCCATTGCCTACAAGCTTTTCACATATCGCTCTTCCCTTATTTACTTTTCCGTTGCTACTGTTACAATCACTACAAAACCCAAAAACATTACTTTTGCTATCGTTACCTTTATTATCATATTACTTTGCTACTAAATACTTTGCTGTAGATACTAAGTTATCCAGGTGTGGTTGAATTGACAACTCAACTGCTAATACTCAAGAATATTCTTTGGCTCCCCTTGTGTCGAATCAATAAATTTGGGTTGAATACTTTACCCTCGAAAGCTGTTGCGATCCCCTACACTTGTGGGTTATCAAGACTAATTTCTGGCGCCGTTGCCTGGGAGCATAGCTCTATTCTCTGAGTCACTTGGGATTTATATCTGTTGATCACTATGAAGAACTTGAAAGACGCGAAAACTACGATCTATCCCTCAACTACGAGGGGAGGTAAGGAACTGCCATCTAGCTCTGCACTAGATTCTCCTTCCGTTTTGAGTAAGCTTGCGCCACCTAAACCTGCTACTACTATGAATTCTGATATGTCGCATGTTATTGATGATGCCACTTCTGCTATGCATGATACTTATGATGAAACTACTTCTGTGCGTGATACCACTTTGCCATTAGGTGAATTTCTTGATGAAAAACTTCCTAGGGTTAGAGGGAATGAAATTACTGAAGATGCTATTTTTGATGATAGTGATGATGAAAATTCTCCCAATGATTATGAATTGCCTATTGTTCCTGAGGGTTATGTTATGAATGAAGAAGCTGCTAGAGCTATCTTTGCTTGCAATGATAGATATGATCTTAAGAAATTATTAGCTAAATGGAAGCAGCAGTCTCTAAATGCTAGAATGAAACCTGACCCTGCTTTTGCTACTTCACCTATCTATGTTACTGATAAGGATTATGAATTCTCTGTTGATCCTGAAATTATTACTTTAGTTGAATCTGATCCTTTTTATGGCCTTGAATCTGAAACTGTTGTGGCACATCTTACCAAGTTGAATGATATAGCCACCCTATTTACTCATGATGATAAATCTCGCTATTATTATATCCATAAGATATTTTTGTTCTCATTAAAGGGTGATGCTAAGACTTGGTACAATTCTCTTGCTCCTGGTTGTGTGCGTAGTTCCCAGGATATGATTTATTACTTCTCTGCTAAATATTTCCCTGCTCATAAGAAACAAGCTTCCTCGCGGGAAATATATAATTTTGTGCAAATCAAAGAAGAGAGTCTCACAAGCTTGGGGGAGGCTTCTCCGGTTACTTAATGCTTTGCCTGATCATCCTCTCAAGAAAAATGAAATACTTGATGTCTTTTATAATGGACTAACCGATGCTTCCAAGGACTACTTGGATAGTTGTGTTGGTTGTGTTTTCAGGAAAAGAGCAGTCGACAAAGCTGAATTACTATTGAATAATATGTTGACTAATGAAAATAATTGGACTCTTCCTGAGCCAATTCTTGAGGCAATTCCTGAACCAATTAAGCCAACTCCTGAGCCTATTCCTAAACCCACTCCGAAGAATAGAGGTGTTTTATTTCTCAATCCTGAAGATATGCAAGAGGCAAAGAAATCAATGAAAGAAAAAGGTATTAAAGCTGAAGATGTTAAGAATTTACCACCTATTTAAGAAATACATGGTCTTAATATACCGCATGTTGAAGAACCGCATTGTCTTGATAACCCGACACAGGTAGTGAAGGTAAATTCTCTCTATAGATATGATAAAGTTGAAATCCCCTCTACTAAATGTCATAGCCCATGCTTAGATGAATTTGATGACTTTATGGCTAGACAAGAAAGTTTTAATGCTTATGTTGGTAGAGAGTTAAAGAATAATGCTTTCGAGATAGGACGCGTGAGCGATAATATGGCCAGAGTTAAAGGTGAACTTAAACTCATTAGCAAATATGCTTCTATGGTTGCTACTCAAGCTGAGCAAGTACTTAAAGCTCAAAATGATTTGCTTGATGAATTAAATAATAAGAATGATTTTGTTGTTTGAGTGGATACTAGAACTGGTAGAATGACTCAGGAACCTTTGTATCCTGAAGGCCACCCTAAGAGAATCGAGCAAGATTCTCAGAGAAACAATTTAGAGGCACCTAGTTCTTCTAAAAAGAAGAAAAAGAAAAACGATAGGACTTTGCATGCTTCTAGTGAACCTACTGTAGACACACCTGAGAATCCCAATGATATTTCTATCTCTGATGCTGAAACACAATCAGGTGATGAACATGAACCTAGTGATAATGTTAATAATAATGTTCATGTTGATGCTCAACCTAGCAAAAGCAATGATGTAGAGATTGAACCTGCTGTTGATCTTGATAACCCACAATCAAAGAATCAACGTTATGATAAGAGAGATTTTGTTGCTAGGAAGCACGGTAGAGAAAAAGAACCATGGGTTCAGAAACCCATGCCCTTTCCTCCTAAACCATCCAAGTCAAAGGATGATGAGGATTTTGAGCGCTTTGCTAAAACAATTAGACCTATTTTCTTACGTATGCGCTTAACTAATATGCTTAAAGTAAATCCTTATGCTAAGTATATGAAGGATATCATTACAAATAAAAGAAAGATACCGGAAGCCCAAATTTCCACCATGCTTGCTAATTACACTTTTAAGGGTGGAATACCAAAGAAACTTGGAGATCCGGGTGTACCAACCATACCATGCTCCATTAAAAGAAATTATGTTAGAACCGCTTTATGTGATCTTGGAGCTGGTGTTAGTGTTATGCCTCTCTCTTTATATCATAGACTTGAATTGAATAAGTTGACACCTACTGAAATATCTTTGCAAATGGCTGATAAATCAACTGCTATACCTGTCGGTATTTGTGAGGATGTGCCTGTTGTGGTTGCAAATGTCACGATCTTAACGGACTTTGTTATTCTTGATATTCCCGAGGACGATAGTATGTCAATTATCCTTGGTAGACCTTTTTTGAATATTGCAGGGGCTGTTATTGATTGCAACAAAGGCAATGTCACTTTTCATGTTAATTGTAATGAGCATACGGTACACTTTCCGAGGAAACAATCTCAGATTCATAGCATCAATTCTATTGGAAAAGTTCCAACTATCATTATTGGAGGTTTTGAATTTCCTCTCCCTACTGTCAAGAAAAAGTATGATATTCTTATTGTTGGGGATGTTCATATCCCCGTTGAGGTAACTTAGTGTTATTCGAAATTTCTCCGGTTCCGTGTTATTTGGAATGAGTTTGTTAACAAGACTTGATCAACCTTGTTAGTGGATTCATTTTGATGATCACGAGATGGATGAAACTAGAAGGCACAACCTTCTGTACCCTCTTTTTACTTTCTGTTATTTAGATTAAATAAAGCAAAAATAGTATTATTTGTCTGTTTTCTGAATTATCCGTGCATTAAAAAATAGCCCGAAAATAAAAGTGCTCCAAATGCCCTGCAAATTTAGTATGATTTTTTATGGAATATTTGAGGATTTAGGCACTGAAATCACTGCAGGAGGGGCAAGCACCAGGCCACGAGAGTGGAGGGCACGCCCACCCCCCTAGGCGCGCCCCCTGTCTTGTGGGCCCCTGGTGCCCCCCCCTCCACTTATGCCAGCACCCACACACTTCATCTTCTACCCAAAAAATCCCCATCCAGCTCAAGCATGAGTTCTAGCTCATTTTGCTGCGATTTTCGATCTCCTTGCTCAAAGCTCCATTCACAAAACTGCTTTGGGAGACTGTTGCTTGGTATGTGACTCCTCCATTGGTCCAATTAGTTTTTGTTCGAGTGCTTTATTCATTGCAAATTTTTGCTGCATAGGTGACCATGTTCTTGAGCTTGCATGTTGAATTTATGAGGTCCCAAGCAATTCTAATGCATGATATAGGCTCTAGGCACTTGTAGGAGTAGTTGCTATCAATCTTGTTCAGTTTTATTCACTTTTATTTTGATGTTACCAAAATTTCAGAAATTTTCAAAAAATGTTAAGGAAACTTTTGAGGGGCTCTTCTAGCTAGGGCTCTCAGGAAAAACAAGCTAAAAAGAAGGAAAAAGCCAAGTATAATCTTCCTCGCTTAGCGGAAGTACGGCCGTGTGAATGGACATGCGATGATTTCTTGAAAGAAGCTGGAATTCATGAAGATTTTTATTCTTTGATCGAGAATGCAGGCCTCACTGGTTTCCTCCACGACCGGATTGATCAATATCTCTTACTCACCAATACTTTCGTGCAAAAAAAATTATTATTATCCTAAGAAGTCACCGCCTTCAGTATCATTTCACTTATATGATGAATTCAGAGAAATGTCTTTACGTAATTTTTGCGCGGTGTGTAGGATACCCTATGAGGGAGAATTAGAGGAACCCCATCGTAAAGATGTGGATGGCTTTGTTAACACTATAGTTGTAGAGGAGCCAAAGAAGGGTTCCGAGGCGAAAATCTCTAGCATACATTTTCCTGTTTTACGCTACTTAGTAGATGCTTGATTGGTCGTGGAAATAGTGGAAACTCTAGTGTTCCTGATATTATTATTCTTCAACATGCCTTGCTCGGAGATAATAGTTTTAGTATGGGTGCCATCATCGCTAAACGGCTAAGCCTGAATCGTACAAAAGGCCCCATATTTGGAGGTATCTATGCTTCACATCTTGCTAGACATTTTCAGATACCTATTAGGCACCATGAGAAAGAGGAGACAAAATTGCCTCTTCACATTTTAGATTACAAGAGCATGGTAGCCCACACGTTTATTGTTGACAACAAAGAGAAGATGCTCTTGTATAACCTTAGATTTAATAAGAAACACAATGAGACTATTATTTTGCCTGCGCCTCTGTTGTTTGATTTGCTTGCAGATAATTTTCTTGTCACGCCGGAGGCGGTGTATGCTCATCAAGCCCAAGCATCCACTCCAGAACCTGAACCTGAGCCGGAACCTGCACTGGACCCTTATCGTGCATCATCTTTCCAGTGGGATCCGGAGATGACCAGCCAGTGGTATCCTGATTACACCTCCCAGTACACCGGGGAGAATAGCAGCGGTCCTTGGTATTAGACCAACTTAGGCAAAAGCCTAAGCTTGGGGGAGTATGTATTTCTCACCGACTTTACATTCATGTTCACACACTAGTCGTCGGTGCTCATACTCTTTCATTGTATTATCCATGTTAGTTTAATTTTCTTTTTCGCTTTCTTCTTGTGTGTTTGATAAACCTTAAGAAAAAACCAAAAAATAGTTAGTTTAATTTCCATGCTTGTAGTAGAAATTAAAATGAAAACCCAAAAATATTTCTCGTTCTTCTTCTTACTTGTTGGGAGCTTTCCCGTGTAAATAGTTTTATTTTCTTTCCTTTCCTTTGGGGATCGAGAAGACCATATTGAAAATGTTTAGTGGCTCTCATATGCATGATTGTTTATTTAATTTAGAGCCCATATTACCCTGTCTTCTCTCTTGAGTTGAATGCTTGCAGATTCCATCTTAGTCCAATGCACGTGCACTATTATTATTATACACATCGTTCGGTCGTGCTAGTGAAAGGAAATAATGACGATATATGATGGACTTATTGAGATGAGAAAGCTGGTATGAACTCGACCTCTCTTGTTTTTGTAAATATGATGAGTTCATCGTTTCTGATTCAGCTTATTATGAAGTAAACGTATTTGCAATGACATTTAGAGATTATAGTTGCTTGTGACATGTTTGATTTGCTATGAGTTATAATGGTTTACCTTGCGTGCCAACATGCTATTAGAATGATTATGATGTGGTATGATGGGATGGTATCCTCCTTTGAATGAATTGAGTGACTCGACTTGGCACATGTTCACACATGTAGTTGAAACAAATCAACATAGCCTTCATGATATTTATGTTCATGGTGGATTATATCCTACTCATGCTTGTACTCGGTGTGAGTTAATTTTAATGCATGTTTATGACTGTTGTCGCTCTCTCAGTTGGTCGCTTCCCAGTCTTTTGCTAGCCTTCACCTGTACTAAGCAGGAATACTGCTTGTGCATCCAAACCCCTTAAACCCCAAAGTTATTCCATATGAGTCCACCATACCTTCCTATATGCGGTATTTACCTGCCGTTCCAAGTAAATTTGTATGTGCTAAACTCCAAACCTTCAAATGAAATTCTGTTTTGTATGCTCGAGCAGCTCATGTTTCAACTAGGGCTGCCTATATCTTCCATGCTAGGTGGGTTATTCTCAAGAGGAGTGGACTCCGCTCCTCATTCAGGAGAAAGGACCGGTAACCGGGATGCCCAGTCCCATGATCCAAAAAGATCAAAACAAATCAAAATAATTAAACAAAACTCCCCCAGGGTTGTTGTTAGTTGGAGGCACTAGTTATTTCGAGCAAGCCATGGATTGATGCTTGTTGGTGGTTGGGGGAGTATAAACCTTTACCATTCTGTTTGGAACTGCCTATAATGCATGTAGTATGGAAGATACAGCCATCTCATAGTTCTTGCATTGACAGTGAATGTATGCCGCTCAAAATGTCATTCCTCTCTATTTTAAAATCGAGCTCTGGCACCTCTACAAGTCCCTGCTTCCCTCTGCGAAGGGCCTATCTATTTACTTTTATGTTGAGTCATCACCCTTCTTATTAAAAAGCACCCGCTGGAGAGCACACTGTCATTTGCATTCATTATTATTAGTTTATATTGGGTATGACTTGATTGGATCTCTTTTACCATGAATTATAATGTTTAGTCAGTCCTTGATCTTTAAAGGTGCTCTGCATTTATGTTTTGCGGTCTCAGAAGGGGCTAGCGAGATACCATTTTGTTATATCATGTTATCATTGTTTCGAGAAAGTGTTGTCATCCGAGTTCTATTATTATGGCTCGCTAGCTGATTATGCTATTGATATGAGTAATTGTGAGACCTAAGTGTTATTGTGAGTATGGTTAGTTCATAATATTTGCTGAAACCTGAATGCTGGATCTGCATGTTTACAACAACAAGAGCAAACAGAGTTTGTAAAAGTTTTTCTTTATCACTTTCAGTTTATCAACTGAATTGCTTGAGGACAAGCAAAGGTTTAAGCTTGGGGGAGTTGATACGTCTCCAACGTATCTACTTTTCCAAACACTTTTGCCCTTGTTTTGGACTCTAACTTGCATGATTTGAATGAAACTAACCCGGATTGACGCTGTTTTCAGCAGAACTGCCATGATGTTGTTTTATGTGTAGAAAACAAAAGTCCTTGGAATGTCCTGAAAATTCACGGAGGCACTTTTTGGAAAATATAAAAAATACTGGCGAAAGAATCAAGACCAGGGGGCCCACACCCTATCCACGAGGGTGGGGGGTGCGCCCTCCCCCTGGGCGCGCCCCTTGTCTCGTGGGCCCCCTGAGGCTCCGCCGACCTCAACTCCAACTCCATATATTCCGTCTCACGGAGAAAAAAATCTGAGAGAAAGTTTCATCGCGTTTTAAGATACGGAGCCGCCGCCAAGCCCTAATCTCTCTTGGGAGGGCTGATCTGGAGTCCGTTCGGGGCTCCGGAGAGGGAGATTCGTCGTCGTCGTCATCATCAACCATCCTCCATCACCAATTTCATGATTCTCACCGCCGTGCGTGAGTGATTCCATCGTAGGCTTGCTGGACGGTGATGGGTTGGATGAGATTTACCATGTAATCAAGTTAGTTTTGTTAGGGTTTGATCCCTAGTATCCACTATGTTCTGAGATTGATGTTGCTATAACTTTGCTATGCTTAATGCTTGTCACTAGAGCCCGAGTGCCATGATTTCAGATCTGAACCTATTATGTTTTCATGAATATATGTGTGTTCTTGATCCTATCTTGCAAGTCTATAGTCACCTATTATGTGTTATGATCCGACAACCCCGAAGTGACAATAATCGGGATACTTCTCAGTGATGACCATAGTTTGAGGAGTTCATGTATTCACTATGTGCTAATGCTTTGTTCCGGTTCTCTATTAAAAGGAGGCCTTAATATCCTTAGTTTCCGCTAGGATCCCACTGCCACGGGAGGGTAGTACAAAAGATGTCATGCAAGTTCTTTTCCATAAGCACGTATGACTATTTACGGAATACATGCCTACATTACATTGATGAACTGGAGCTAGTTCTGTGTCACCCTATGTTATAGCTATTACATGAGGAATCGCATCCAACATAATTATCCATCACTGATCCATTGCCTACAAGGTTTTCACATATTGCTCTTCGCTTATTTACTCTTCCGTTGCTACTGTTACAATCACTACAAAACCCAAAAACATTACTTTTTCTATCATTACCTTTATTATCATATTACTTTGCTATTAAATACTTTGCTACAGATACTAAGTTATCCAGGTGTGGTTGAATTGACAACTCAACTGCTAATACTCAAGAATATTCTTTGGCTTCTGTCGGTGTCAAAACCGGCGGATCTCGGGTAGGGGGTCCCGAACTGTGCGTCTAGGCGGATGGTAACAGGAGACAAGGGACACGATGTTTTTACCCAGATTCGGGCCCTCTCGATGGAGGTAAAACCCTACTCCTGCTTGATTGATATTGATGATATGGGTAGTACAAGAGTGGATCTACCACGAGATCAAGGAGGCTAAACCCTAGAAGCTAGCCTATGGTATGATTGTTGTAATGGTTGTTGTCCCCTACGGACTAAAGCCCTCCAGTTTATATAGACACCGGAGAGGGCTAGGGTTACACAGAGTCGGTTACAATGGTAGGAGATCTACATATCTGTATCGCCAAGCTTGCCTTCCACGCCAAGGAAAGTCCCATCCGGACACGGGACGGAGTCTTCAATCTTGTATCTTCGTAGTCTTGGAGTCCGGCGGACGATGATAGTCCGGCTGTCCAGACACCCCCTAGTCCAGGACTCCCTCAGTAGCCCCTGAACCAGGCTTCAATGACGATGAGTCCGGCGCGCATATTGTTCGGCATTGCAAGGCGGGTTCCTCCTCCGAATAATCCATAGAAGATTGTGAACACCAGGATAGTGTACGGCTCTGCAAAATAAATTCCACATTCCACCGTAGAGAGAATATTATGTACACAAGTTCAATCTGCTGATGTATCTTGTAGCATGACGTCACGCCACTACCAAGCCTTTACTTGAATCGTTTCTTATTATACCACCTCGGTGCGTTTAGCGAAGCGGTTTCCTTGGCACGTCTTGTCGAAGCAGAGATCATGTTCCCCTTATTCCGGGATTCTCATCAATACGGACGTGGGTAACCCAACCGCGCCCGTCGCCACGCCCCCTCTATCGAAGGCGAGTCCCGAACGGTCACGGAGACAGCTCTTGGTATTCTCCCTCTTTATAATAGGACCAAGGCTCATTTCTTTTCTGCAATCCTCCATCGAATCCTCCATCGAATCCTCTCCTTGCTCCAAGTTCCAACACCCAGAGCCCCAGATTCGAGCGCTTCAGACCTTCAACAATGTCCGGTTCCGACCTTCAGGGCTGGTGGATGCCCTCCTCCATCACGGAGGAGGACGTGCTAAAGCCGCGAGAGTCCAAGTACCTGTCTTACAAGATTTCACACAGGTTGCCCGCCGAAGGGCAGGCCATCCCCACCCCCGAGCCCGGCGAATACGTCGTCTTTGTGTCCCACCTCCGTCGGGGTTTAGGCTTCCCGATGGATCCTTTCGTGAGAGGGCTCATGTTCTACTATGGGCTGGAATTCCATGACTTGGCTCCGGAGTCTATCCTCCATATTTCCGCGTTTATTGTTGTCTGTGAAGCCTTCCTCCGCGTCACCCCCCACTCCGGCCTGTGGCTGAAGACCTTCAATGTGGAGCCAAAGATGATTGGGGGGCGTCAAGCAAAGTGCGGCGGGGCGGCCATAAGCAGGAGGGTCGATGCCCCGTGGCCCGAGGGCTCCTTCCAAGAGGAGCTCGGCTTGTGGCAGCAGGAGTGGTTCTATATCACCGCTCCGAAGGGCAGCAGGCAGAAGCCGCCGCCCTTATTCCGCTTGGGACCTCCACGACGGTTGATGTCGTGGGTCAACCAAGGGCCCAACTGGGGGCCGTCAAAAGACGTGCCCCTATTGCAGGGCCGGATTCGAGACCTCCAGGCAAGGGAGATCGATCTGGTCGTAGTGATGCAGGTTATGCTGATTAGGCGTCTCCTGCCCTGCAAGCGCCGTCCTCTCCGGCTATGGGAGTTCAATCCGGAGGGACCACGGATTCTCCAACATTTTATGGTACGACACCCGTGGAGATGTACGAATTGTTCTTCGGATCACGGGCGGTGTGTCCGGAATTAACCGAGGACGCTGGCCTAAGCTGCAATTGCCCGGATACTCAAGTAAGTAGCTCAGTATTCGGAAGTACCGTTTGTTTGCTTTTCTACAATTCGCCTTTTAACCCGTTATCCTTCAATAGGAGTGGATAGCGCAAGCAAAGCTGATACGATGTCCGGCCCCCCTCCCAGAGACCGCGCCGGATCCCGTGCTGGTCAAGATGCTGGAGGTTGCGCCTTCAGAAGAAAGCGAAGGGGAAAGTAGAGGAGCTACTGCCTCATCCAAGGAGGCTCTTGAAAGAGGGGGGATCGAGAATCCCTCCCTCCAAGGGGAGAAGAGGACCGCATCTGGAGACCCGGAGGCCAAAGCCCTAAGCGGGGGAAGAAGTCTTCACCAGAGGGTCCTGCGTCCGGGGAGGCCCCGGCCGCACGATCTCCCCTAAAGCATCAGCCCTCCAGCGAGCCGTGAGTAGAAAAAAGGGAGTTCGATAATGAGAGACATCCCTATTTGTGCTTCTGAGGATAACCGAATTTGTTTACCTTGTAGTTCGGATCTCCGACCTTCTCAGATGAGCTCATCTTCGGGGGATCTTCATCCGGAGATGATGGAGAGCGAGACGCCTCCATCTGTTGCGCCGTCGGATAGGGCGGATGAGCCTGAAGTGTCGTCACGTAGGGTATCCCCGAGCCCGGCAGAGCCGAAGAGTGCGGCGCCGAATAGTGTTCGGCCGGGGGAGCTGAAGGATCTGCTAGAGAGGGCGTCCATCTCAGAAGATCACCGTGCATTGATGAGTACGGTGATTGGAAGGATTTCGTCCGCCGAAAGCGGATTGCATAATGCCGTCAGGAGTTTGCTGGCGGGGTTTGAGGTATGTAAAAATGACACCCCTTTTTGACAGTTTTGCACATAAAGTGCGCCCTGTATGGATAGTAGCCCCTGAGACTCGGTAGGTTGTCGAAAGCGACAGCGTGCCGAGGATCAAAATCGCAGGTATTGAGTGTCGCCTTTCCTATGCAGGTGGCGGATAGTCCGGGGGCTAGCCGGACTGATGGAGTTGCTGAATTAATGCGGCAACTCGATGTTGCGGATGCGGACATCGCGCTAGTCAACAAGCGACTTGACGAGTCGCAAGGTAAGTTGTTTCTCCACAATCACCTATTAAGGGATCCAAAGCCCACCTCTTACAATATTTATGCTTGACGCAGATGGTGCTGCTACTGTGGAGAGCCTTCGGGCAGAACTTGCTCAAGCCAAGGAGCAAGCCAGAAGGAGTGATGCGGCTGCCTCGAGGGCGGTCGAAGAGTTAGAAGCCGAAAGGGTTGCACACTGCCGAAGCAGGGAAGAGATGGCCAAACTGGCCGTTAAATTGAAGGATGCTACCGACCGCAATGAGGCTCTTGAAAAGGAGCGCCTATCGGAGCGAGAAGACCTAGGGAAGGCCACCGCCGAAGCCAAGGATGCCCGTTCTGCAATGCGGGCTATAAAGGAGGAGCTGCGCCAGGCCGGGGACATTGTGGCTGGCAAGCCTTTTCTGCTGCGCCGCAGGTTTACGGATCCAAAGTATGCCCAGCTTGGCCAGCTGTGGGGTCCGGAGGATCCATATATGGACTTAGCGGCGAGTGCGGCGGATGTCGTTGTGCACTTCCGAAGTCAGAAGGATCACAAGACGGAAGAGCTATTGGTCTCAATTCCATAGTCCGGATCGTTCACTTCCACTGACCGATCGGTTGGCCGAATGGGCTGAGCTGAATAGGTTGTCCGGACTTACCATGACGGATACCGTGACTCATGTCTGGACGGAGAGGCCCAAGCCGAAGAGCTATTTTGGCTTATTGCAGCAGTTTCTTGGGGCGGTGCCGCATATCAAGGCGATGAAGCGGTCGGCCTGCATAGAGGGTGCGCGGATGGCCCTCGCCCGTGTGAAGACACATTGGACAGAGATGGATGCCACCGCTGTTGCAACCCAGGGTTCGGACGAAAGTCGGTTACCCGCCGAGCACTATTTTGGGGAAGTTCTGCGTGGTGCTCGTGTAATAGAGTCGCAGTGCTCAAAAAATGTCATGTTCAAATGAATGTTTTAATTTTGTAAAACAATGTTTATGATGTAAGCGCTTTTTATACTTGTGTGTTCAAGTATTGAAATATCTCCTATGCGGCCGTTTATGTATACGTGTGTATAACCTGAAAGATGGCAGTCTTCGGCTTCAGCCCCCACGCACAAGGTGCGGGGGTGTTCGCAAAAATAGCGCATTTTCACACTTAATCCGACGTCTCGGTCCTGTTAAGGAGGTGGTAGCGTAGCAAACGAGGCAACCGGACTATGATGCTTTATCATTTTCACTTAGCCATTGGAGTTCGAGGGTGGGACTACGATATAGCCCCTGGGGGCACCGCGCTCTCCGAATTCGGGGCGCGTGTGTGCCTGACCGGGGAACGGTCCTTCGTCAAAGCGGAGGAATTCTAAACATTCCGGTGGTCGATCGAGTGGTTGACCAGTCTCTCGCTGTATCATGACAGTCAGTTTTCGGCTTTCTCTACTGAGGTGCTCGCCCAGCCGAACTGGGGCACAATCGCAGTAGTTCTCCTGGTGCCGCGTTAGCCGATGATACGGAACGTAAGGCAGCAAAACACAGGAGCCGGGCAAACCCAACATTTGACCAAAGACATGATTTGGAGCTGATGCATATAAGGCCTAACTCGAGACGCTGAACACTCCCTAAGGTGTTCGGTCTTTATAATAATGGGCAGAACAATGCCCTAAGCCCCTAGTGTCCAGGTACGGGCGAGGTCCTCTGACGCGGCCGATGCCAAAACGTCAGTCTCCACTCTGGTTATAATGAGAAGCTAGGGGATTATAGCAACAAGAGACAGTAAAAAAGGTTTACGCAGGGTCTTAATCTGAAAAGAATCCTTGCGACGGGTCCCTACTGCACGTCTGCGCCTGTGTCTCCGTTGTGCCGTTATCTTGGACGGGTATGCACGTTGTTCATCTGAAAAAAGAGAGGAACTTAGTTTGAAAGGAAATCGTGCGAAAAAGTGCATGAAAAATATTAATAAATGAATAAAGCAGAGTCTATATTAGCTCATTGTTGCTTATATGCACAGCCCCTTGTGAAAGGGTGTGAGGCTAGGGAGCCCCTAGCTTATTTATGTCGGACTCGTCTAGCCGTGTCCGGGGTCTTTGAATGACCCTCTTAATGAAATGATGCCACGTGGACCGGGCATTTTAAGTGTAAGAGACGCGTAATGTGGAATGGCGTTAAAGCGGACAAAAGCTTCACGTCCCAATAGTGCTTGATAGCTACTTTTGAATGGGGCAACATGAAAGATTAGTTTTTCACGTCGGAAGTTGTTTGGTGACCCGAACACAACTTCTAGTAATAAGGAGCCTGTGCACTTGGCGTAAGGGCCTGGCATCACTCCTTTAAAGGAAGTGCGGCTATGTCGAATTTTAGTAAGGTCTATCCCCAACTTGCGGATTGTGTTCGGATATAGCAGGTTTAAATCACTGCCGCCGTCCATCAGGACTTGTGTAAATTGTAGTCCGTCAATTATAGGAGCCAATATCAGAGCAGTCCATCCTGCATGTCGAACACTTCTGGAATAATCCAGGTGATCAAAAGTGATTGGTTTTGACATCCAATCTCGAGGTTCCGCTGGGGTGGACCGTGCGAGACCCATCTTAGCGGGTGCCGCATTGTTTTTACGTGTTATCTCATGAAGTGAGTTTACTGCTTTGACTTCTTGTGGGGAAGTCTTCTTTTTTCCGGTGCCCTGCTGCTGGGGTTCGTCATCGTCCTCGCTTGGTGCATCTAGCCCCTTGTGTTCGGCGTTGAGTCGGCCGGACTGTTTGAAAACCCAACAATCTCGGTGGGTGTGGTTTGCGGGCCTTCCGGAGGTACTGTGGATTTGACATATCCGATCCAAAATTTTGTTTAAATTGGATAGCTCATCACTGTTGTCCTTAAGAGGCAGTGTTTTGTTGTTTGGCCGCGAGCTTTTGAATCCGGCGTTGACCGCCGTGTTCTTTGGGCTTTTCTCTTTATTCTGTTGCTGATCTTTTCTGCGCCGTGATTTTCCGTTTCCATCTCTAATCTCGGATGTACTTGGGTCGCTGGTGCTGCATCTTGCTAGCCAGCTGTCTTCCCCCGCGCAAAAGCGGGTCATGAGGCTTGTTAGCGCGGACATTGTCCTTGGCTTCTCTTGGCTGAGGTGTCTGGCGAGCCATTCGTCTCGGACGTTGTGTTTAAAAGCTGCTAAGGCTTCGGCGTCCGGACAGTCGACTATTTGGTTCTTTTTAGTAAGGAACCTGTTCTAGAATTTGCGCGCTGACTCTCCGGGCTGTTGAGTTATATGACTTAGATCGTCTGCATCCGGAGGGCGGACATAAGTCCCTTGGAAATTTGCTCTAAACGCGTCCTCAAGCTCTTCCCAACTTCCAACAGTGTTTTCTGGGAGGCTTTTGAGCCAATGACGAGCTGGCCCTTTGAGCTTGAGGGGTAGATATTTTATGGCGTGGAGATCATCTCCTCTAGCCATGTGTATGTGTAGTATATAATCCTCTATCCAGACTCCAGGGTCTGTTGTTCCGTCGTAAGCCTCTATGTTTATGGGTTTAAACCCTGCTGGAAATTCATGATCCAGCACCTCATTGGTGAAACATAGTGGGTGTGCGGCGCCCCTGTATTTGGGTGTACCGCTGTCTTCGAACACCTGGCGTGTTGTGTTGCTTCCTGGGGCCCTCTTTTTTGGCCCTTAAATGGACCTGGCTGGGCCATCTGTTTTCCCAGGATCATGAGTCGGCTTGTGTGCGGCGCCGCTTGTAATTTTTGGCCTATCATCTGGCCGTCTATCCGGCCAGGCGGCCTCTTTGTTTTTTGACTGTGAGGGCTCTATGGCTTCCTCGTCAAATTCTGGCAGCAGCTTGCGCTTCGGGTAGCTCTTTGATTGATGGCTATTGCCGTATTTGTCTGCGGTTTTGAGCACTTTGCTCCACCTCATTCTGAGTATGTCTTCCGCTGTTTTGAGCTTCCGTTTTTCCTTCTTCAGACTTCTTGCAGTGGCGACGAGTCTTTTGCGAAGGCTCTTATTCTCCGGTGGTGTGTCCGGCGTGAGGTCGTCCGGACTGTTGGTTTCGCCGGGCATGGATTGATTATCCGATTCGTCCTGTTCGGACGGTTGCTTGGTTGCGTCTTCGTCGTCCACTGGTTTGCCCTGCTCTATTGCTGGGTCATTAGGAGCGCTCTTGTTGTCGAGGCGGGACTTAGGGCGGCGTCTGCGTCGCCGTTTTGGTTGTTTGTCGGTGGTTTTATCCTTTGCCGCGCCCCGTTGGTCCTCGTTATCGCTTCCTTTTGGGGTATCCACCATATATACATCATGGGTTGGGGTGGCCTTCCAGTGCTCTGTGAGCGCTGGTTCTTGATCGTCTCCGGCATCGTCGTCCATACCGTCGATGTCTTCGGAGTTGTAGTCTAGCATGTCGGTTAGATCGTCGACAGTGGCTACAAAGTGGGTGGTGGGTGGGCTTTGAATTTCTTCGTCGTCCGCATCCCAACCATCCTGGCCATAATCCGGCCAGGGCTCTCCGGATAGCGAGAGATGCTTTAGCGAATTTAGGATGTCACCAAAAGGTGAGTGCTAAAAGATGTCCGCGGCGGTGAACTCCATGATCGGCGCCCAATCGGATTCGATTGGCAGGGGCGCAGGAGGTTCGGAGTCCGGCAGGGAGTCCGGCACCTCGGAGTCACGAGCTTTATAAGGGACAAGGCCAGTGTTCGGCTCCATCGCCGTGGAAGTCGCAGCTCCCGAGGAGGTGTCCAGCCACCCGTCCTCGATCTGCGCAATCGGCTCCGGACTATGGGTCGGAGCGGATTCGTGTGCGGCCCCCAAGGCGCTGTCCGGCGGCAGAGTTAGATCATGCCCATCGTGACAGTGCGGCACGCACGGCTGTGGCACGGATCCATCGAAGATCAAGTCTCCGCGGATATCCTCCGTGAAGTTTAGGCTTCCAAATCTGACCTGACGGCCAGGGGCGTAGCTTTCGATCTGCTCCAGATGGCCAAGTGAATTGGCCCGCAGTGCGAAGCCGCCGAATACGAAGATCTGTCCGGGGAGAAAAGTCTCACCCTGGACGGCGTTGTTGTTAATTGAAGAAGCCATCGAGCCTATTGGCGACGACACAGAGGAACTCTCAATGAAAGCACCAATGTCGGTGTCAAAACCGGCGGATCTCGGGTAGGGGGTCCCGAACTATGCGTCTAGGCGGATGGTAACAGGAGACAAGGGACACGATGTTTTTACCCACGTTCGGGCCCTCTCGATGGAGGTAAAACCCTACTCCTGCTTGATTGATATTGATGATATGGGTAGTACAAGAGTGGATCTACCATGAGATCAAGGAGGCTAAACCCTAGAAGCTAGCCTATGGTATGATTGTTGTCCCCTACGGACTAAAGCCCTCCGGTTTATATAGACACCGGAGAGGGCTAGGGTTACACAGAGTCGGTTACAATGGTAGGAGATCTACATATCCGTATTGCCAAGCTTGCCTTCCACGCCAAGGAAAGTCCCATCCGGACACGGGACGGAGTCTTCAATCTTGTATCTTCGTAATCTTGGAGTCCGGCGGACGATGATAGTCCGGCTGTCCGGACACCCCCTAGTCCAGGACTCCCTCAGCTTCACTTGTGTAGAATCAGCAAATTTGGGTTGAATACTTTACCCTCGAAAGCTGTTGCGACCCCCTACACTTTTGGGTTATCACCAACGCGATTCTGATGTTGACGGTCTGCGCACGGGTATGCGATGCAAGCATCTCCTCCATCGTGTTCCACAGCTCTGCTGCGGTGTGGCACGTCGCCACCTGGATGGCCATCTCACGGGGCAGCATGGTCAACAGGTAAGAGAACACCTGCTGATCGCGCGCATACCACGCACTGAACTCCGGATTGGGAGCCTTGGACTTGGTCTTGCCGTCGTCGCTGGTGACTTCAATAATGTTCATCGGGGGCACCACCTGCTCGACGTCGAGGAAGGACGCCATTTGTGCTCCCCGGATGGCCGAGAGCACGGTGGCGCGCCATAGCGCTTCGTTCCCTCTCGTAAGCTTCTCTGTTGCGATGTGTGCAAACGGAGATGAAGGGAAGGAGTTCGCCGAAGAGCTTGCCATGGATGAATTCGAGGTAGGCTCTGATTACCATGAAAGAAGAAAGGGTTTAAGCGTATGCACCTTGGCAGGGACGCGTGTGTGTTAATATAGAGGAAGGATTACAAGATCGGCAGGTTGTTTCTAGTCTTGACCTCTACTCCAAGCTATACAAGAGATAAGATCATCTAGCCTAACAACCTGCCGTATACACAACAATACGCACGCAATACCCACGCAATATACCCATCGTGACACTTGTCACGTTACGTACAAGCCTACTCTTTAACAAGGGCAAATAAGAAACTCAACTCTCATTTGTTTCTCGCGCGAATGAAACCTTCACCATCGTTGCTGGACATGCAGGTACCTTGGATGATGCCCGCGTGGCTCAGCCGCCACATAATAGCGACAAGTCAATGGGTATAAGTCTATCGACATGTGTCACTGCCTTGACGATGGGCGTCACCTTCCCATGATAGTCCTTCTAACATATTTTATTAAACAAAAAAGATTGGACCTAAACTTATTCTAGATCTATGACAGTCCCCATCCTCCAAGTCCTTGTTGTTCCCCTTCATGCTCATGGCAGGCGACCATATCCATGTCTGACGGAGATAAGACCCATGAAATGAAGGTGTGGTCGCCAATGAGTAAGAGTAGGATATTGGACACGGACCAACCCACTCGAGACTTGAGGCCCAAACTGTCCGCCGCCAGTGGACGCGAAGTCGATGCTGGATGTGGACGGGCCAGCCTCATCATCGTAGCGGCGCCAACGAAGCACAGTTGACACCATGTTCGACTGTGTTGTGACAGTGTTGCAGGCGCGCGAGCGTGCGCGACCTCGTACATCGCCCGGTGCTCCATGACGAAGTTTGGGTTCTCCCTGGCCATGGTTGTCACGGCCTCCTCACTCGCGAGCTCGTCGTATGTTTGAGCCTCCACCAGCAGGTGGCGCTTGAGGAGGAAGAGGTTGTACCGCTACTCCTCTCCTGTGTGTTGGAACACCGACATCGGTTGCAGCTCTGGTTTCTCCTCCGCCATGTCGGCGTTGCAGTGCGCATGCGCCTGCTCCATGGGCAAGCCGACATGGAACAACACAAGCAGGATTGCCTCCATCATCCGGTCGTCGTCGGAGACCTCTAGGGAGCTGGCCGGCAGGCTAGCCTCTACCCTCCTCGCATGGCGGCACTGCAGCCAGCTCGTACTTCTGCTCCATCGAGAGGCTCTCTCACCGAGCAGCCTGTTTGAATGCGGTAGATATTCGCCCATCCCGTCGAGTCACATCTCTTTGGCAATATAGCTGAAGTGACAGTTATAATGTGTGACAAATTTTCAATACAAGATGATTTAGACTTCTATATGATCCACTTTGACAAAGTAGAGAGACACAGAAGAATTATAATTCAGGCTTCGATATGCGGTAATAGCTATATGAGCCAAGCTCATCTGCTCCTGATGAAATAGTAAATC
>NC_041389.1:85142608-85151664 GCF_002162155.2 Triticum dicoccoides
CAGACACATACGATCTAAATTTGTTTTTGACATTCAAGAGGTCCTGCAAACTTTCGTAGTATTTGGACATCCGACAAGGTCATGGAAAAAAACAAAATCGAGTCTAAATAGTGTATTTTTATACAGTTTCTTTTAGACCCAATTTTCTTTTGCCGCGACCTTCTCGAATGTCCAAATACCACGAATTTGTCGTCGAGGCCTGCATTGGGGGCGATGTTGCAGGGGCAAAGCCATGGTAGCGGCGGGAGGTTCTTAGGTAGGAAACAAGAGGGCGAAGGGTTTGGGCGAGGGGAAACTTGGGGGTCCGGAGTCAATAGTGGTGAAGGGTTTGGGGGAGGGGAAACTGGGGAATCGGGAGTCGCAGAGATGCATGGCGTGAAAGAGAGGGAACAGCCCGAGGTGGGATTGTAATTGACCACTTAAATGCAAATTGGCAAATTACCTCCTATATGATTAATAATTAGTTGTATTATTTGGGGCGGAGAAGAAAGGAATAAACCCTCACCGCCGTCGGGGCATGCAGGAACCGAAAATGATGCCCCCGTGGCTCAGCCACCATGTAATGGCAATAACTCAGCGGATGCGAGTCTACCGACACGTGACGGTGACTCGATGATCGACGTGAGGGTCATAAGATGATGACCTCAACATTGTGTTTCCATGCTCAATTTCTGCGGTGTCTTGTGTCTTGTCTGAAAATGTGTTACTGTATTTTCTGCAGTGTCTTGTGTGAAGATGTTACTGAACTTCTGCGCTTTTGTTCATATACCGACCGTAGTAAGAGCTTTAATTTTTTGAGTGGGCGATGAGAAATCTGTGAATGTGTATTGAGGTAAAGAAAAAATACAAATCTTCTAAGTTTTGATGCAATGTTGAACATTTTTCCATTGTTAAAAGTGACAATTACAGTGCGTGATAAATTTCTAGATAAGATGATTCGGGCTTTATAAAAAAAGACAACGAAGAATTATGTATGAAAATGATTTAGCATACACAAAGTGCAAAGAAGAAGCCATTCTTCAGGCTGGGTCTGAAAAGACAGCCATGCATACTTCATCTTGTAAAGATGTGATTCATCATAGGCCGGCTTTACAAGAGCTACAACATCCAGTAATACAAAATCTTGTACCCAGAATAGAGTAAAGGGAGAGAAGTAACACGGCTTTTAGTGTGTACAAACAACAATTCAACTAACTGAACAGAAAATACAGTAAAAAAAACAAACTGATTCATGGGTTGGTGTGCATTTCGTCATTTCTGATGAATTATGTGATCATTGTTTTTTGCGAACATGACTCACTTATAAAGATTTACCGGAAATACGAAAGCAACCTAACATATAAAAATTATATTAAGATCTTGTTGGACACCTCCGTCGCTCCGACGCGGCGACGCCACATAAACCCAGCAGATCGATTGGTGCATCGTCCGGTGGTTGTATCTCATCGTCTCCACCGAGATCATGCAGTCCGTCCAACACAACAACGAGACGGCGCACACTCTCATGACCGCGATCTGGCCCCTCGTCCTTGACAACCGCAACCAACGCGGCTGCCAGGCACCCGAGGCCTACCACACCCTCCGCCAAAAGCATCTCTCCATCAACGCCTACTTCACACGCATCAAAGTGTTGGCGACACGCTCCGGGACTATGGCATGCCTGTCTCCGATCGGGCTCTCGTCTCCAATATGGTATGTGGCCTCAGCAACAAATTTGCTCCCGTCGTCTCGCGGATCGCGGATGACCTACGAAACACGAAGCAACATCGACCGTGTTCTCTTATCTCACAACAAGGACTAAAACTTTAACCTATACTGACCGAAGACGGAGCATCAGGATTCCCCTATGTGATCATGCATTGACTCTTATTGGCTGCATTTGTAGGAATATTGTCTATGAATGGCTTAAAAATGCTGAAATTGTCGTGTAAAAATGTAGAAATTATAGTGTATGTCCGCGAAACCTAAAACGCCAAAACTAGCTGAGACACCATATAAAATCCAGATCCTGCTCAAGCTTATAAAAGCCGGGCGGCCAGGGATTGAAACGCCAGAGATTTCTGGGAATCAATTAACATCCTTATGAACTTATGATTCCTACCACTGCTGCAAATACTTATATGATTGTATATTTAGAAAACAAAAAAGGCACACAACATAGATGCACTGTTAATCCAGTACCAACACCAATCAATACTGAGGACCTTCATCAGTTTGTACATCAAAATATATAGTCTTGTCTGCTCCAGGTAGCCATGTAACTGTGTCAACACGCGCCAGCTTGAAACCCAAACTTGCTGTCTTGGATATCATACACGACCCTGAATGATCTTGTTGCCCTGTTCCCCAGAATCGGAACCCCTGTCAGTCCAGCAACGTCTGGCCGAAATGTGGAGCAAATTTTATCTGCTGACACTCGATAGAACACATTCTCTGACGGGAGCTTCAAGATAGACCTTACAAATTTCATCTCCACCGTTGGCATGTCTCTCCAGTTCACCGAATCACTAGTGGACGTGAAACAAATTTTATTCCTTCCAGCTGCTTCTCGGGCATATCCCTTTGCTAGCATTGCCGCTGTGATCGCCTTGTCAAACACACGAAACACCGGGGACAGAATGAACGTGTCGATCGTGCCAGAATCCAGTATCGTCATTCGAGTTGCGTAGATCGACGGGTCGACTTCAAGCCGTATCCCGTCGACCATCATGTCCAGCTGCTGAATAGCATACGCCGGGTTATCTCCGTGCGAGCCGTATTCGACCAACGGAATGAACTGTAAATTGTACCGATCATACGGCCCGATGGATAGAAATCCTCCGTTTCTATGATTACCAGGAAAGCAGTGAGAGAACGTGGTGTAGTTGGTATGGCGAACTACCTGACGAAAGAAGGAGTAAGTCTCACCCCCAAATCCAATAATGCCTGCATCAGCTGCATTGTACCTGTCATCTCCACTGCAGCCAAACATGAAATCATCAATGCTGAAGTTGTTTCCTAATGTGAGCTTGTCCTTGACCAAGCTTCCGGCCGTGTACTCTTCTGATGCATATCTCAAGCTGTAAAGGCAGCTATCTTGCTCCTCGTTGCAGCAAAAGGGAATACCAAGTGTTTCATGCACATAACCACAATCTTCAGTTGAGCAGCCAACGCTTTGGTAAGTTGAGGACTGAAGGGGGTCAAATATCCGTCCGGACTCTTCAGCTTGATCATGGCAATTTATCGGACAAGGTCGGCACTGAACCCAGGAAAGTGTCGAGCCGGTGTCGATGGTGACGAGGTTCATAATGGCCGGAGTGCCCAGGCCGATGGCCATGAGGAACCGATCTTTATGGATTCTGTCGTCCTCAAAGGAATACCATGTGTTCTGTACATTTGATACTTGTACTGATGCTTGTATGCATGGGTGCATCTCGTGGAACACTGGGAATTGAAAGGCACCATCGCCGTTCTGACCAAGATCTGCTAGCAGTAGACATAACACATTGGGTAATTATTAATTGAGAGAAGGATAAAATTCAAGCATCTGCTGCTATAGCTTTGAAATTTATTCACCCAACACACAATTAACTCAACTCATCTGTTGGTCATTGTTAATGCACTCGATACATAATATTTAGAAAACTCACAGAACACAAATTTGAACTTCACCATATATGGGTATAGGAGATGAGGAGCATGAGCTAGAGCATTACCGTAGGTTGAGGGGCATAAGCTAGAGCTGGTGCAGTACTGAGACGTATAGCTTAGTGCAAGCATAATGAGAATCAAGTACTCCATGCCTAATGTTATTCTCCAGAGAAACTTTGCTTCATAAAACTTCACCAGGCAATATGTACTCTAGTTGCTTAGAGACATGCAAAACAAGCTCACCACCTACCCAGTCATGCCTATAACACTGCTTACTATAATAGATACAATATGCTCAGTAACAAAATTATTAGCATGGAAAATGTTATTGGGACCCAAAACTATATTATTACTGTGCAGATCTTTTGGTAACTAATACGGCCAGGGTTTTTCATTCGGTCAAAGAAATCCGGAAACCGGTCTTTCTGGCCAGAACCGGTGGGAGAAATACCAGACAGTTTTACAATTTTTGCCCAAATTCAAAAAAATTGATCGAACTTTGAAAATTTTCAAATGATTTTGGACGAAAATTGACCGGGAAACCGCCGTTTCCGGCCACCATCAGGGAAAATCGGAAACAGTAAAAAGAAAAACTTGATACAGGCAAGGTAATTCATATAGGAGTTTTGCGAAGTATAGGTAAACAAAATGGAAAACATCTGGGGAAAAGAAGAAGTTATCACAAGTCAGCTGTTGCATTGCATCAGTTAATTAAGGCTGTAATCCTGAGATTCCAACGTTCACATTTAACAAAACCTACAAAAAGAAGAGGATATATAAACTACAATTTGTCACAGTTAGTGGTTTGCTAACTTCAGGCAGTCAATCAACAACGGGAAGTTCAGTCGGTAAAACACCAGTCTGTGGAGTATCCCCACTGACGCCTGTCGCCTCCCATGCATGGGTACCCATTTGCCGTAGGATGGCTTAGAAGAGCAGCTCCGAGAGTGACTGTTTGATCCGGCATCACCGACGCATTGACATTTTTCAGCTTCCTCCTCCCATCAAAATAATCGGTGACAAGTCTCCGAATCCCAGGGACCATGGTGCTTCCACCAACCAGCACAATCTCATCAAGCAGGTCCTTGTTCTTGTCTAGCTCAGCTTGTCTCATGGCACTCTCCACCAACGCCATGGCTTTAAGGAACAAGTCATGGTTCAGCTCCTCAAACTCCGCCCGGGTCAGCGAGGCCAAGAAATCGACGCCATCGACAAGTGACTTGATGCTCAGTTCGGCAACGTCTTGGCTGCTCAACGCCTTCTTGGCCTGCTCACACGCCGTCCTCAACCTGCCCAGCGCGCTGCCCTTGTCGTCGTTGCGGATGAGGTCCTTGCCGTGCTTCTTCCTGATCAGCTTGACGAAGTGATTGACAATCCTCTGGTCGAAGTCCTGTCCTCCGAGGAAAGGATCCTCGTCTGCTCCCATGAACTCGAAGACGCCGTCCACATACGACATGACGCTCGCGTCTGACGTCCCGCCGCCCATGTGGAGAACGAGGACGTTGCCCTCGTCGCGCAGCTTCCTGTGGAGGCCGTGAGCGACGGCAGCCGCGGTCGGCTCGTCGATCAACCTCGTGACGCGCAGGCCGGCGAGCTCGGCGGCCCTCAAGATGGAATACCTTGCTGGATCGTTGTACTGCTGCGGCACCGTGACGACGGCCTCCTGGATCGCGCGGCCGAGGTACGCCTCGGCCGACTCCCTGAGCTTGGCGAACACCATGGCCGTGATCTCGTCGGCGCCGAGGTTCTTGACCGCACCGTCTGCTACCATCTTCACCTGAACGAGGGGCCTCTCGCGGCCTACGACTTTGTAGGGCACGCGGGCCATGAGTTCCCGCACGTTCTCCTCCTCGCGCTCAAAGTCGCGCCTCTTCCCGAGCAGGCGCTTGAAGCCGAAGATGGGAGCGGCGTGGTTCTTGGCGTCCTCGCCGACCAAGACGGACCCGTCGCCGGGGAAGGCCACCCAAGTTGGGATGCAGAGCTGGAACATGGTTTCGGCCTGGCCGTTGCCGTGGCCGTAGCCGGCGACGCACGAGTTGGTGTTGCCCAAGTCGATGGCGATCGCCGGAGACGGAGAGTAGGGCGTCTGGTTGCCGGTGAACGCGCCCGCCTGGTCGAGCAGAAGAAAACACGCAAGGATAGATACGAGGATGGCCGCGACCCTCACGTCAACCATCGCCATCGCACTTGATCCAAGCTTCTCGATCTGCCGCGTCTTGTGTTGGGTGATTGGATCTATATATTTTCTGAGCAAACCGCCGGCCGATATGTTGTTTATGGTCCCGAGATTCGATCCATCTCTAGTCGGAAGTAGTAACCGAACGCGAATCCAGGAGCTGTTTTGCCCAACTCGTTCTCTTTATTTCATTTTTTTTTTTGACAGTCAAGCACCTTCTTTATTTATTTATTGATTTCAATTAGTTAGTACAGTACATAATAAGTAGGAAAAAGTCCAAACCTTGAACTAGTAGACAAAAACTAAATCGAACCCTGAACCCTAATAGACAAGATCAGCACATCGAACTCTGTGATGCCGATTTATTGTAAGCCTTGAAAGTGTTCACAAACAGGGATTATCGATGTGGCAGCTCGAACCTGGGATTGTTGGATGCAACCATGATCAAACGCAAATCATGGAGTTGTTTTGCCCACATCATCCTTCTTTTATTTGACTGATTTCAATATACATACATAAATGATTTCTTTTAGACTACCTTGGATTTCATTTAACTATTTATTTAGAAAAAGAGGTCAAGTTCATGTCCTAAATAAGACCAACACAAGAGAGTATGACATTACTGGAGCAACCTAGGAGCTTTTACAAGCTTGGTGGGTACGGTGCAACGGTGTCGTCACTAGTGCAGATTGGATAATGGCACATATTAAAAAAAAACTTTCGATGACACGTTCGATTTGTCGCCTTGCGATGAAAGACGAAGATCTCTCATTTAGTGGGAAAATGTACATCCATGCGTAAATGTTTAGCACCAAAAAATGCAAACACTAATTGAAAGCATATTCATTTTTTAAAAAATTTGTTGAAATTTGGAGCATCTTTACTGGGATTGATATAGTAGTCTGAGGAAAATGTGCTGATAAATTCCCTAACATCTTGTTCTGTTGCTCATTTGACCTGCAGAGGTGATGGAAGCCGGCACCACCCTCCTAGCGTTCACCCGTCCCGTGCTCGCAGATGCCTCGGACTCCGCTTCCTGGAGCCGCACTCCCTCGGGAGATTTTTCGGTTGCCTCGGCCTATCATATCATGCTCTGTGTCGTAGGCCGACTATTACTTGGGTGGCGCCTCTATGGAAGGTGTCACTCCCCCTGAAGATCAAAAAAATTGTGTGGCAATTGCAGAGGGGTCGCCTACCTTCGGGTACAAAAGTGCTCAAGAGACATGGCCCATGTGATGGGCTCTATCCTTTGTGTGGGGTTTCGGAAACAGGAACCCACATCCTCTTCTCTTGCACGGCAACTCGGGTGTTGTGGTCCGTTGTCCGAGATGCACTAGGACCAGACTGGGAGGTCCATGATCGCGTAGGCTTCCACCAGGCTAGAGCAGTTCAGGTCGAGAGGAAGAGGCGGCTATTTCTGACTTGTTTTTGCGGCGTTAGCTTCGATTCTTTGGATAACGCGTGATAAGACGGTGATTGAGCGGGTCTTTCTCCGCCAGGCCTCTGACTCATACTTAAATTTCTTGCGTTCTTGCAGCACTGGCACCCGCTGGTTAGGCAGCGGGACCGCGGCCGTCCGGGGCGGATGTTGGACTCACTCCATGACACCGCTCGGTGCCTCTCTTCGCCAGCAACCACTTGATGTTGTGGTTCCAACAGACTTTTATTTCAGTGTTGTGGTACTCTTTGTATGACCCGGTTGATTGCTTCATCAATAAAGCGGGACGAAAGACTATTTCAAGCCAGCGGGGCGGAGCTCATCTCTTTCATGAGATGCATGTTTTTAAGATCGGAATATGTCATACGTGTGGAGTAAAATAAACTAATTATGATACGAACTTACTACTGCCAAGTGGTCAAAACTTATACATGCATCAAAAATGACATAAGGAATTCATGTGTTTACGAACATAGAATCCATAAAAGGGTAATCTTTACTTATTGCGGAGGACACTATAATTTTGTGTACAAATTTAGTCATAGTATATGTCATGTTAGGAACAACTTAATGTCTACGGTATAATCATTTTTTGGAGAAATAAAACAAGAATTGTGTTTCTTTAATAACTTGAACAAGCATGGTGGAGGCGGCGGGACTAGCGGCAGACTCGGAGGCGGCCATGGCAAGGAGAGCGGGCTTGGCGGGACCGGCGGCGCGGCAGACGCGGAGGCGGACATGGCAAGGAGCATTGAACGCTGTCGTCTTCCTCCCTCCCCGGCATCTCCTCCTCAACCTCCTCGAAAATCCTCCTCCGGTTACAAAGGTAGCCTCGCTTCCCTATGGATCCGGACCTGCTCAAGGAGGAAGAGACGGTGCTGGATCGTGTACTAGCGGCGGCGTGGGGGCATGGCTAACAGGCTCGAGTGGCGGCGAAGGGAGGGAAGAGGCGGATGTGCTAGGGCTGGGGGCGTCGGCCGGCTTAAATAGCCGGCTACGGCCTCGGGCGGCACCACGCGGCGGTTACACCGCGGCGACGGTCGAGGCGCCCGTTGGATCATCGGGTTTTCCGGCGAGTCTATGTGGGGCCATGTCGTCGGGCCGATATCCGCCCATATTTGAGCTGGGTATGGGGGGTGCCGGTCAGTCTGAGCGTTTGAGGGCCATTTGACAGGTCCATTTGGGTCAAAAATCGTGACCGGCCCGACCGGACGTATGAGACGGGTTTAAAGGGCGTCGGGCATACCCCTTCCACCTCACCCCTCGCGTACCGGGGGAAACCCTAGGACATGTCCGGGCAACAGCGTCGTCATCGTCGCGATCCTTCTTGAGGGTGTTGTTTGGTATGCGGCGGTCCGGAATGCTAGGAGCGTGGTGGTATTTTCCGGTGGGCGCGGCGGTTGCGGGTCCTCATCGTTTTCGTTGATCCGCCGTTGTTGGCATTATTTTCTCTTCAGTTCCTTTTTTGTTTCTTTTGGGCTTGCGTGTGCTGTGGCCCCAGCATTTGTATCGTGTGGTCGTTGCTTTATAATATAAAGCGGGGGAACCCTTTTTGGGTAAAGGTAGAGGCTCTAGGTCTACAGGTGACGGCTGCTTCCTTTCATAGTTTCATTCCCTCCCCGCCCCAGCCCGGCCGTTTCGCCTTTCGCGCCGTGGACACCGCTTCCTTCCCTGTCTCGCCGTCGCCTCGCCTTCACCCGCTCCCTCCCTCCCCGAAACCCTACACCCCTAGTGGCGGCTAAGCTTCCGCCGCCGCCACCATGGCCTCCTCCCACTCCAGCATCGACGCCGCTCTCAAGAGTAAGAGCCACC
>NC_041389.1:85151982-85155083 GCF_002162155.2 Triticum dicoccoides
ATGGAATGCCGTATGATCCATTATTCTTCCTTGTTTCGAACGTTCGAGTTGTGCTTGTGCATTGCGGAGGAATTTGGGGTTGGGTGGCCCCCCTGCGAACTTCAGATCCGCACTCTCCCTGCGAGTTTTCCGATGAAATTTCGATTCGCTCATTAGGCGAAACCCCCAAATGTTGTTCTGAAGGAAGAGACCCCAAATCCGAGACTTCGTGGCCTCGCATCACGAAATCAGTGGGCGCGAGTGGCCCGATTTGGCGTGTCTCGTCTGTGCAAGTTTCATCTTGAATTAATCCTCCCCCTTCTGCTCGTTGAAATGATTCTGATGTCTGACTTCAGTTTGTTCCTGCGATTTCCCCGTTGCTAGAACTACCAAAGAAGAAGGGCCTGCGGGGAGCCAAGGACGCGAATGGGGAAACCATGCTTCATTTCGCTTCGAGCCAGGGCTGCCTGGTGAGCTGCCTGTTCCTGTTCCTGGTGGAGGAGGCGGGGCTTGATGTCAACTCGGAGTCAAAGACAGGTGCATATTCGCATGCAGCTAGTTGAAATCTTGTGCATCCATGCAGGAAGTTCTTCTCCTTCTGTTACTACTGACATGCTGTGTTCCCCTTGCAGGTGTGACACCCATGGTCCTCGCCGCACTCCAGGGAAATGTCGAGGTTACGAGGTACCTTCTTGATCATGGCGGTGACCCTGCGATGCCCGATGAGAGGGGCTCCACGCCGCTGCACAATGCAGCAGCGGCAGGTGCGCTTTCTCATTCCTGGGTTCACTCTCAGCCCCTGAATGACATTGCTTGCACAGCTTCGGCTACAATTACTGTCTACTGTATATATATACACCCCGTTGAGGCTTACTGGCTTAGGTTCTGATCATTGATGTATCTGGATATGTACTGCATTTTGTTGCGCCTCCAGGGCACTGCGAGGCTGTAAGGCTATTGCTGTCGAAAGGAGTTAATCTGGATCCTATCCATTACCAAGGGACACCATTACACTTGGCTGCTGTGGAGGACCAAGATCAGGTTGTAATGGTTCTGCTGGAGCATGGGGCTGATGTAAGTTGTTTATTTCATGGTTACCTAACTGGACACATATCCCTATATATTGGGAATGCAAATGCTATAATTATTTTCATTTGGCTTGAAGATCAAATGTTTTATTCTTGGAGGTGCATCTTTGCACTTGGTGGCATGTTAACAATATCCATCTCACTATATGTTCTCAAAATCGTGATTCATTTCCTTTTTCAGCCCAATAAAGCTGTTCATCACGTATTTTCATACCTCATGATGATTGTCTGTGGGAAGTCCTTGAAATGCATGAGGCAACTTATTGAGGTCCAATAGCTTACTGAGTTGATGCATTTCCTTATGTTCTTTTTTCTATTTGAATGTGTCCTGATTCCTTAAGCTGTCAAGCATAACTTGTTGGGTAGAAAATCCAGATTAGTAAACCAGCCTTGTTTTCCTATTGAACTTACTATCATGATTACTGCATAAGTCCTACCTCTAAAGATTACCCTACTTTTATTTATAGACTGGTGCCGATGTGAACGCTTGTGATTACTCTGGGCCAACTCCTTTTACGGAGGCTGTTGCTGATGGCGTAACCGACTTTGTCAAGGTCTTGCTAGATGCTGGAGCCAACCCTAACATCCCTAACCAGGTGGCTCTGTTCGTCCCTGAGTTTACTGCTCTAATGCTTTGAGAGTTGTGATCTTGACGCCTCTCTCCCCGCATGTCTGATGCTGAGTTGGATCTAGCTAAAGCCTCTGCGGAGATGAGTGCATTGACTGATTGTTCATGTGTCAAGTAAATAATTTTATAGTAGGTTCATACTCTAGTTGCATCTGTTTTGGTTTGCTTCAGAGTTTGTACTGCATTGACCTAGTCAGACATCCCAAGGTTGCAGCTCCAGTGCTAAGTGTCACAACAGGTTTTACATATCTCATCGCAGAATCAGGATACTGGTAGGTCACAAAATTTTATACAACAGCTTTTACATCTCATCTGAGAAACATGATACTAGTAGGTCCCTAGACTTCCACTTTTGTTGTTTCTCTAAGACCATGATCATACTTAACCACACTGACTAGAATTGGAGAGGGAGTACTGTGTCTAGCTTTACTTCAACTTCTTTTCTGTTCATATAACAGTAGCTAAGACTGTTACTGTCCGTGGGATGAATTAAGTAATATATCATTTTATCGTAAGTTTCTTCATGAATGAAAATATAGTGACATTACTCGCTTTGTTATTTTTGCACTGGATTGTATAGCATCTTATTGTTTGTTTCATGTTATAGCATGGAGCAATACCTATCAAGCTAGCAGCAGATAGTGATCGACACAAGCTTGTTCAAATTCTATTCCCTAGGACAAAACCAATTAAATCTCTGCCAGATTGGAGTGTTGATGGGATAATTAGAACTGTCAATTCTCCAAAAATCAATGCTCCTCCGGTATGTACTCCTGAAGTTTAATGCATGATTTCTTCGTACTTTCTATTTAGACAATAGTAATTTTTTGCCCATCTTATAGATAGCTTATACCCCGTCCTCCTTCGACGGAGTAAAAAGTCCTCAACAAAGCACACATATTCATGAACTCTGTTTACATGCGTAGATAGCTTATACTACATCCTACTTCAATTGTTTGCCACTTGGACTATGTCGCTGTGCTGCTAGCAAGCTTTTAGGCTAGCTGCTGTTGGGCGTTCTCTGATAGGACAGAAGTTCTGATGTTGTATGTTGTGTACTAGTGTTAGGGGGCAGCCCTCACCCCCTGGGGGCAAGATAGAAGAACTATTCTTCTATTCTTGCTTTATTCCTCATAGGGGTCCTTTATATGAATAAAATGCACAGAACCACTGCTTTAGCGTCATAGCTCTCGGAAAACCACCACTTTACAAAATGCGACACTTTCCACCGCACTGAAAATTTGACAGTGGCAAAAAACACTGAACCAAAATTTGATCTCGTTTTGACGTGTCTGATCACGCACGGGCTGACAACGATGGCGGCGCATCGCTAACGGCCGTTAACTGCTCTGCCTGAAGCGACTGGGCCAACCCTCCCTCCCCCCTCTCTCTCACACACGCACGCC
>NC_041389.1:85155318-85190622 GCF_002162155.2 Triticum dicoccoides
GGCTCCGGATCCATCGGCGAAGGAGTGGTGGGGACCAGGTGGTGAACAGAGCAAGTCACTTTGGCTGGTCGGCGTGGCAGGGGGACCAGCAGCGAGGGGGAAGATTGTGCTATAGTCAAATTGGCCAGATTTGGAGCAAAATTCGTTGATCTGCAGTCAAATGGTGCTGGTTGAGCTCTAGGTGAGTGGCCTCCCTCTCTATTAGCAAATCATTCATTGTGTACAGATTTGGAAACTAGGGTTTTGTTTGGTGGAATTGGAGCAATTTTTTTTTGTTAACTGGATCTTATTGTGAACTGAATGCAGTTAACTATATCTTGTTGTTTCTGACTGATTCTAGTTGTGAAATGAACATAGTTAACTGAACATAGTTGTTAATTGAAATTAGTTAGCTGAACCTATTTGTTAACTGAACCTATTTGTTCAGTGACAAACAGTAAGATTCAGTTAACTAAGTTCAGTGAACAACTAGGTTGAGTAAACAACTAGGTTCAGTTAACAAATAGGTTCAGTTTTGGAACTAGGTTCAGTTAACAAGATTCAGTTAACAACTAGGTTCAGTTAACTATGTTCATTTCACAACTAGATTCAGTCAGAAAAAGAAGATATAGTTAACTGCATTCAAGTCACAATAAGATTCAGTTAACAAAAAAAATTGCTCAAATTCCACCAAACCAAACCCTAGTTTCCAAATCTGGAACACAAGCACACATGTAGTGGTTTGCTAATAGAGAGAGGGAGGCAGCTCACCTAGAGCTCGACCAACACCATTTGACTACAAATCAACGAATTTTGCTCCAAAATCTGGCCAATTTGATTGTAGCACAATCTTCCCCCCGTTGTGGGTCCCCCCTGCCACGCCGTCCAGCCAAGTTAACTAGCTCTGTTCACCGCCTTGTCCCCACCACTCCTTCGCCGATGGACCCGGAGCCGCCACCGCTGCCATGCCCGCGAGAAAAAGGAGAGGGAGAGAAGGGTGGGAGTGAGGGCCGGCCCAGTCGCTTCAGACAGCAGTTAACGGCCGTTAGTGGCGCGCCGTCACCGTTGTCGGCCCGCGCGCGATCGGACACGTCAGAACGAGATCAAATTTTGGTTTAGTGTTTTTTGCCACCGCCAAATTTTCGGTGCGGTGCAAAGTGTCACGTTTTGTAAAGTGGTAGTTTTCCGAGTGGTATGACGCTAAAGTGGTGGTTTTATGCATTTTACTCTTTTTATATAGAGGCCTAACAATTCATAGATCTCATCCCTAATTGGCTCAAGGCCCAAGCTAAAGGGTATCTTGCTAATTTAAATGATAGACCACCTAACATACAGATTGGGAACTGCGGTGGTGGGGTCATGTATTTCCGTGCGCAATGCTGTTAAGTATGTTGAGATTGACATGTCTTGAGCATGTAAAACTATGTATGGGATATGCTTCTTCTTTTGCGAAGTTGAGCTATTCTAGTTCTATATTCCAATGACATCACTTTAGTCGTTTTGTATACTAGATCATAATTGAGCAATTGACAGCTAGCTACATTTTTAGATTGGTAATGCAGGGTTAGATGTTCCACGAGCTGCAGGCCAAACCATGAAAGCAATTATGGAACTACTGAGAGGTACAGTACTTCTTTTTCTCTTTGTGCTTTTCAAGTACTCCCTCTGTTCCAAAATTATTGTCATGATTTTAGTTCAACTAAAACCACGACAATAATTTTGGAACGGAGGAGTACAATATATTTAACTTGAGGAGGTTTGCTGTTATATCTGGCTACCTTTTGTATGAATCCATCCTACATTACAGGGTTGGCGTTTAGTTTCATGTTTTGTAGTTAATATTGACTGCATTTACTTAATTGTACCAGGCTTCTTCATGCTGTAATCATTGTGCCAGATAGCGAGTCATAGATTGCATAAGACAATGATGAATTGATGATGCATCTTTCTCTGTCGGCCTTTAATTGTGTACTGTTTATTACTACTATGATTACCTACCGCTTCTTTTTAGCATGATAAGTTTTTTCCTCTTTTTTGACAGTTTGTACTATGTACCCGTTGCTGGTCTTTTTGCTTGCCATCCTTCTATTATCGACTGGGGTGCATTCCATCAGCATGATACAAGTTTTAGTGAGGGCACTTGTCGATATGACATGATCAGTCTTGCAGTCCTCTCATGCATGCAACCGGACAAGTCATGGAAGTCACCCTCAGTCTCATGCTGCAAAGCACTGATACATGCAATCGATGAGTTGCCGGCTAGCGGTGAGGATGGAAAGTGTTGTTTATGCCGTTTCATGAGGGCAAAGCTTTATTATCCTGAATTGGCAGCAACATATATCTCTTGCCATGGAAAGGACAGAGCTGTTGTTGCAAAATGGTCGTTTCCTGTCATGGTATGCGGCAAAGGTGTGGTGTTTTTGTCATGCAATTTGCTCAAGACAAATCAGTAGAAAGATTGAATAGGAAGCTCTATTATACATTTGCAAAGAATTATAACTTTTGTTTTCTTTTTCCACTCAGCTTGTTCACGAAAAGAGATTGCCCCTCCTCGTAAGGAGACCGTCATGGAGAGGCCTCCGTCAAATTCACATGGCAGCAAGATCCTTTTTATCTTGTTTGCAGCTCTCCATCATTCTGTTGATCTTCATCTTGTACCTCTGGTGGGTCAGGCGGGCTGCCCCAGGGCGACGCGAATCTCTACCGTTAATGCAGATTCAAAAGCAGGCCAGATCATCTCCCGGGAGTGGCCGCCGACAATCCTCTGGGCGGTTGAAGGAGCGTCGGCCATCTGGATAGTGAAGCACTTATTCTTGAAAAAAAACTTAATCGTCAACGGATTCAGACTTGCCGTTGTCTTCCTGTTACTGCAGCACATAACTGTTTTCTCTCTGAAGGCTTGTTTAGGGGTCATACTGGTACTTTCTTAACGTGCTAGAATTTTTTTTCCTACTGTTAGGTTCATTGTATTGGATTGTTATTGGCAAAACTTCTAGTGTCAAATGTATAGTATAGTTTGGAAATGTCGTCGTCTCATGCTGATTGTTTCATCGCCATGTCACTGGACAGTTACAGTGTTAGTGAAGTCGAGCTTGCATACTGCATGTATAATTTTCTCGTTTGCAAAGTAAAAAAGACATCGTAAAGAAGTTACTCCTTCAGATACCTTCTTTTTTCTGGAAACATTTTTCGTTTGAAACAATATATGTGCATGTGCATGTGCATGTGCATATGTTTGTTGTCTAGTAGTTCCTTGGTCCTTCCTCTTCCTATGTGATCTCTTTGTTTCAGTGAGTTCATCTTAATGAATGTACTCTCTCCGTTTCAAAATGTTCCAAAATCTAGTGTATATATATTTTTAAAGTAAAACATGTCTATTTTTGATGAATTTTATATAAAAAATATGAACACCCACAATATACATAATTAATATCATTAGATTCATCATAAAGTTGTATTTCATTTATTTACTACTCCCTCCGTAAACTAATATAAGAGCGTTTAGATTACTAAATTAGTGATTTAAAGGCTCTTATATTAGTTTACAGAGGAAGTATTTTAGATATCGATGGCTGATTGCGTAAACTTGATCAAACACAGACATGTTTGACTTTTGAAGTAAAGTATGTAGCACTGGTCCATAGCACGAATGCATGATGGCTGCGATGGCATGTGAGATGTGACACCAATACTGGTTTACTGAATTTAGCAACAAAACGGTCACAGACCGGGACACGCATCGAACTCATGAATCCTTCAAGACGACATCAGATTTTGGCACGGCCTAAAAGGTAAATAAGATGGTACACCCAAGTGTTGACGTCATCGCCGACCTCCGCTCGATGGCCATCCGTCTGTCGCCGCCGCCGCCTCCGCCGGAACCAGGCTAGACGTTCTCCGCTCCGGCTGTTTTCTTGTTTTTTATTCCTGGGCTTGTTGAGCTGTGCCCTCAGCAGAATCTTTGTTCTTTGTTGTGAGACTTGGGTGTGTGTGTGTGGACTAGTCCTTGTATGTGTGCTCTCTGGCGGTTTGCTTTATTTATAAAACGGGGCGAAAGCTTTTTCGGTAAATAAGATGACCACGAGTGAAAGGGTTTTACGCGTGAGAAATCACCCCATTGCCAAATAAGATGGCCACGAGTGAAAGTATTTTACGCGTGAGAAATCATCCCGTTGCCGAGTAGAACGACTTTGATGTTTAGGTTATCGCCATCCGACCTCATCTTGGGGACCGCAACTATACTTGGAGTGACAGAATTTAGTGTTCCGAGTGCTTTTCGGCAGATTACGCCTCGAAGACCACCCCGGATGAAGGAGCACTCCACATGAATTGTTTTCGTCTCGTTGAGTCAATTGATTTTCGTATATAAATCATCTCAATTCGAGTTCGTATGCAAAAGTTAGAGGCAATACACTGCAGACTGACCCTGAGCCGAAATATGGCGTGAGGTATCACACACCCACCTGGGTGATGTCTGATGGGTTGCGCAAGAGGTTCGCCCCTCAAGAAGGCCTTGAATCGAAAAATCTTCATAGAAGAAAGTTTCGTCTCGTCGAGCCGGTTGATTTTGATATATAAATTGTCTCGATCCGAGGCCGTATGCAATCTAGGGAGGCAAAACAAGATCATTGTGTTTTCAGTCAAGAAATGCGAGTGAAAAGTTGACCATCCGAGTGAAAGCTTGCCATTCGAGTAAAATATTGCCGTCGGAGTGAAAATATTGCAAATCCGAATGAAATATTATCATTCGAGTGAAAGCTTGCCGTTTGAGTAAAAGATTGCCGTCCGAATGACAATATTTCGAGTGAAAATATTGCATATCCAAATGAAATATTGTCATTCGAGTGAAAGCTTGCCATTTGAGTAGAAGATTGCCATCTGAGTGTGTCGTTCAAGTGAAAATATTGAAGATCCGAATGAAATATGCCATCCGAATGAAAAGTTGTCATTCAAGTGGAAATATTTAGCTGGGTGATCCGAGTGAAGGACCCTAACATCCGAGTGGGGAGATTCGAATCCGAGTGCTCCGACCAGAAGCTGAAAATGTGCCTGAAAGGTTATCTGGATGGCCTCGGATGAAAAAGTGTTCAACATGGAAGTTGTGCGTATCATCGAAACAATCAACTTTGGTTTTGGGGTCATCATCATCAGAGATAGTATATGGCATGCAATGTCACTACAAGACTCGGACAGTCCAATCAGTTACATGCCGAGTCTGACCGAAGGTTAAAGATGGTTTCGTGGAGTATTGAAGATGGCCTTGTCCGGAAAAGTGATCGAAATGAGAGTTGTTCGTCTCGTCGAGACGTACAAATTTGATGTCTGAGCCATCTTGATCGGAGGTCATATGCAAAATTCGACGGTCTGTACAAGGAGGTAGACACAAGTTTGGGCCAGATCCAGACTGAATTCGAGTTGGACTAGAACTAGGACTCTAATGTGAATTGATGTAATTTTTCGTGTAAGAAAAATCCGGATGAATCTTTTACTTCTACTTGTACGGGAAGTCCAGCCGCCTCTTATACATGTTGGAGGTGACAGTCGATTAAACAACACAATTGAATAAATCAATATATTACTTTTTCATCTACGTTTTATCCCTGCATCATTTTTCTGTCTCGTTTTTTTGCTGTTCTTCGTGTTTGAGAGCTGCGAATCCCCAGGCTCTAGGGGCGTGCGAATTGACCTAGAGGAGCCCATAGCGGCCGCACTTCCTGACGGGGTCCCTTCCAGATGTGTGGAATTTCGGGTCTGCAAAAGCACCCGTCAATAGTCTCGTATCACGCTGTTGGTCGGGTCTTCTTCGTGAGCTACGGTGCATCACCCCTGCGTCGAGGGTACACGTAACGTGTTCGTGTGTCAACACCAAGTCTAGATAAAATCAATGAAAACAGACGGCCGAGCCATACGCTTCGAGGGCTAGTAAGCACAACTCAACCAAGTCGTGATCAAGTGTTACTGCACGCTTTGAGCAAATATGCAATTGATCGTAATTTAATGTCTCGAAATGATGACAGATAAAACAGCGCCGACTGACTAAGGAGCTGTGCATCATAAGGTTGAATTAGACACCGTCCCAGTCCGAGAGACCACCGATCTTCCTCGTCCTTAGGGCAACTTCAACGCACGGTCCCAAATCGCCCGACCACATCTGTTTGGGAGTAAATGGACACAAAATACGGACCAACGCGCGGGAGCAAATAGATGAACGTTTGTATTTTCTCCGCTTTTGATCATTCCTGGCCCGATTTTGGGCCACGTTAGCGTCGAAACGGACACACGCGGACATATGCGACGCGTGACCGTGTCCTCCCCTGGCCCGCCCATCAGGGACACACGCGCCCCTTTTTCTCCCCCCAGCCGCCCCAACCCCCCCGAACCCTAGCCCGTCATCGTCGCTGCCGCCATTTTCTCGTCCACCCACCAGCCCGGCGCAACCCCTACCACCGCCCACCCCCACCCCTACCCCTCGGCCGACCGCGTCGTTGTCCAGCTGGGCCACCGGATTTGAGCACATCTGGCCACCTCATTTGTGCATCCGGCTGCCGGTGGGCTGTGCCTAGGCATGCATTGGCCGGGCACCGGACCGCACAGTCCGGACAACACCTCTACGCCGCATGCAAGCACGACTCCGTCTCTAGCCGCTCGAATCTACCCCACCGGAACAGCACTGACAAACATATGCTCGGCCATCGTCCGGGGTCGGCGCTGGCCCAGCGGCTGGTTGGCCCACCGTTGCCGCTCATAAAGTGCGACGACTACCCGCGACAAGTCGTTCGCCGCTGAAAGTGCAATTGGCACGTAAACTATATTTTTGTGTGACAATGTGGTTAGCGGAACTAATATCGGTTGCCTAAGTTTATCTCAGGATATTGGTTTCATATTGCTCTTGATGGAGATGTGTGACCCCCCCCCCTCCCCCCAATTCAAAAAGATCAAAGGGGTGGTCTACCGGTGATTCGAAGGTTTTTTCTTTTGGTTCGATTTGAGTCGTAGGAAAGACCGCACTATTAAGAGGGGTCGGTGTGGATATGTGTTGTGTGGGAATGCCACCGCCGAAACATAAACACCAGCCTACCCATTCCTACCACTTGAATCCGTAGTGTGCTTGTGTGTGGTACTCAGAGAGTTTGCAACAGAATGTTTCTGGGTACCCAGTGCGCACGGGGTCTGCGTAACCTCCTGGGTACCCTGTGCGCACGGGGTACTGCATAACTCCCTGAGTACCCCGTGCGCACGGGGTCTTTTGACCCCTGTGCGCGCGGGGGTGGTGCGTTTGTTGCTGAGTACCCCGTGCGTACGGGGCTGACTTAGCCTATGCGCATGGGGTCCAACGGGCAGAAATGGCCACCCGACCAAGAACACTATACAAGCCCCCTTCTTCCTCCTCGATCTCTAACCCTAATGTCTTGTTGAGCTCCACCATTGCTACACCCCATTTTGCTCAATACTCTCAATCCCTCCACCCAAACTTGTTGAAACTTTGGGGATTGGGAGAGCAAGACCCGATCTACATATTGACCAAACCAAATCACGTTCCCTGCAACATTTCTTCCCCATTGACTTGTTACTCTTGGAGCTTGGGCTCCTAGGTGGTTAGAGGTTCCTCCGGAAGCTTCCTTGCTTGTGGTGTGCTCCGGAGAATTTTGTAAAGGTGTGGTGGTGAGGTGGTCACCTTCAAGACCAACCCCAAATGATTCGAGACTCATCCGTTGGGGGTGACTCGAAAGAGATTACGATGAGCCTCCATGGCGTTCTGCAAGACTTTGCTCCGGCACCGCTCTAAACGGAGAGTAGCTCTTCCCCAAGGAAGCGTGAACTTCGGGATAAAATCCGCATCCTCGCCTCACTTGTGGTTAATCCTTTCCCGCACTTTACTTTGCCTTTTATGCTTGTTGTCTTGCTAATTAGATTTTTGCCTAGCATATTTAGCTTTAAGCTTGATTGTCATATAGGTTGTGTTCACCTAGTTGCATATCTAGTGAACCCTATTTATCCGCTAAATCTTAAAATTGACAAGAAAGATTAAAATTTGTAGTCTCCTATTCACCCCCCTCTAGTCGTCCGTATTGATCATTTCAATTGGTATCAGAGCCTCGTGCTCTAATATAAGGTTTTACAACCTTAGAGGGTATGGCCGACCTAGGGAATGTGGGAGGTAGTGCACCCCTTGCGGAGGATGGTGAAAACCTCCCCCCCGCGCCGGATGCACTTGGTGCTCCGGTCATTGCTCCCGCCGCACCGGTTAACCCAGGTGCCCCCTTGACCGCGTTCGACATTATTTCAATGTTTGCGGACCTTAAAACCTTCATGTTGAAAGAAGTTCGTTCCTCTGTCAAGGAGGAAATCAATGCTTGCTTAAAACCTCAACTTCCGCATCAAACTCATTTGATCCAAACGCCATTCATGATGCGGATGATTCGAGAGAACCATCTCCGGCTCGCACTCAAGTTGCTAAGTACAATGCCGTGGAACCATTTTACTCACCCCAATCCTTGCAACACCCTCGCATTAATCCTGTTGGGCCGCCTCCGCCCTTTCAAAGCTAATGCGTTTGCTAAATGGAAGCTAGATATGGAGTCTCATATTAGCAGTGCTTCAGCTCAACTATGGTGGATTGTGGTCAATGGATTCAATCCCAAGGACCCGATGAATCTCACTCCAAAAGAAGCGGTTGATGATCAACTCAATGCATCCACCCACAACATGTTGCGCAACACGGTGACCGATGACTACAATGACTCCATTTATCTCCTTAAGACCGCCAAGGAAATTTGTTATTGCCTTGAGGAAGCCCTCGAAGGGGATGAAGCAATTCAAAGATCTCGGTTGGCTTTGCTGAAGCAAGAAGTAAATCTCTTTGTGAGAAATGAGGGTGAGTCCGCGGAAGAGGTCTACCAGAGATTGAAGTCCCTTGTGCTCAACTTGAGAAACTTTGGATGCACTTGGGAAAATGATGATTTCATCAAGGACAAGTTCATAGATGCTATGGTTCTGACGGAACATACCATGGTCACAATGATACATCAACGTCCGGATTATCACAAGTTGACCGCGGCTCAAGTTGTCTCCACCTTCATCACTCTTGTTCTTTTGGAGACCAAGTCCAAGAAGACCTTTGCAATTTCTCAAGCAACCAAGAATTCTAATCTTGCCTTGAAAGCCAACAAAGTGATTAGTCAACCTTCAAGGGATGAAGAAGTGAGTGAAGAGACTTGTGAGGATGATGTTGACACTTCATGTCTGGCAAATGACTTTGCGGAAGACTTGTCTCTCTTAGTCAAAAAGTACTCCGGGACCATGGCCAACAAAGGGAAGAATCTTCAAGGAAGATCTTTTGGTTGGAGAAAATGCTACAATTGTGATAGCCCAAGACATTTTGTGCATGGTTGTCCGTATGAGAGACGTGAAGACAAGTCCGAGAAGCTTGTGCTCAAGAAAAATAAGTTCACCAAGTTCTCAAAGAGGAAAGGTGACAAGGCTCTAGTCCATGAAGAGTACATGTCTGGAGATGAAGATGACAGTGATGATGATTAAGTGGGCAGAAACGCTATTGCCGTGCACGCCACTACCTCCTCCTCCACCATCGGCCTCTTTGACTCTCCAAACGAGGACAAGCCTTTCACTCATTGGTGCCTTATGGCCAAAGAGGTAAAAACAAAGTCCAAATCTAAAAAACCCACCATCTACACTGCCAATGTCTCATGGGAGATAGTGGAGGATGAGTGTGAAGAGGGCGTGGACAATGATGAGGAAACCTTGATGGCTTTCATGAAAACTCTTCATGGTGAAGCTCGTGATCATTTTGGTGATCTCCTTAAGTCACTCACCGAACGCGGTGATTTTATTGAGAACGTTGAAAACCTCCTCATAGAGGAAAAGAGAGAGTCGAACTCCTCGAGCACGAACTACATGAAGAGAATGTCATGAGAGCATCACTTGAGGAAGCCTTGTCGGCTCATCAAATTGACTTTGTTAAAACGAATGATGCTTTGCAATCTTGAGAGCAAGGATGCCCTTAATGTTAGAGTTGAGAAGCTTCTAGTTGATCACACGAGACTTGTTGAGGAACATGAGCTCCTTGTGGCTAGTTCCAAGGTTGTCAAAGGTGACCTCATTGCTCTCATCGAGTCTTATGCTCAACTTAAAGCTACAACCATTAAGGCACTTACTTCCGTACATCATATGGAGTTGAATGATGAATCTTGTATGGCTAACTTTGTTCATGATTGAATCTTTCTCCAAGAGGAGAATAAGAATTTGAAGGCCCAAATTGAGAAAGGGCTTGTGTCATGCATTCAAGGAGATAAAAACCTCAATGACCTCTTGAGGAACCAAATGGAGTGTGCTATCAAGTAGGGAATTGGGTTTGACCCCACATCCAAGAAAGGTAAGAACAAGAAGAAGATCGGTCCGACTCCTCCTCCTCCCCAAAAAGTAGTGTTTGTGCAAGAATGGCACAAGGAGAAGGAGAAGGAAAAATGATTTGTTGGGAACGACAAGGTCACTAGGGAATGGCCATTCCCAAGGATTTTGCCGGCAAGAACAATCCATCTTATGTCCTCATGAGAGGAGACGATGGTTACACATTTGCAAAATTTGTTGGCACTAACTATGATGATTATGCTTGGACTATTTGGGCTCCTAAGACCCTTGTTGCTAACTCTCTAGGACCAATTGCAAAATGGGTACCTATAACCAAAGCTTGATTCTTGTAGGACTATATCTCCGGTGGAAAACAACGGGTGATCGATAGTGGATGCACCAATCATATGACCGGAGAGAGGGAGATGGTTGTGGAGTTCGTTGATTCACTGAAGGCTTCTTAGAACATCTCATTTGGTGACAATAGCAAGGGCAAGGTATTGGGTTTGGGCAAGGTGGTAATCTCTAATGATTCATCACTTTCAAATGTCATGCTTGTCCAATCCCTCACTACAATTTAGTTTCAACAATTCAATTGGCATGTGCCGGTTATGATTCTCATCTCGGTGAATTCCATGTGATCGTATTTAAGAGAAGCAATCTCAAAGTGGTCTTGGTTGGTCATGTTGAAGACAACCTTTACGTGGTTGATTTCCCAAAAGAGAAAACTCATCTTGCAATATGCCTAATGGCCAAGGCCGACGTGGGGTTGCTATAGCACCGATGGCTCGCCCATGTTGGCATGAGAAATTTAAAATCTCTATTAAAGGGGAGCACATCCTTGGACTAACCAATGTGTCCTTTGCCAAAGATCGTCCTTGTAGTGCTTGCATTGCCGGAAAACTACATGAAAAAGCTCATAAAGTGAAGACTATCATCACCACCTTGAGGCCTCTTGAGCTCCACTGGGATCTCTTTGGGCCTCCAACTTATGATAGTTTGGGAGGGAGGAGGTATTGCCTTGTCATTGTTGATGACTACACAAGATATACTTTGGTGTTCTTTATCAAGACCAAAGATGAAACTCAAGAAACCTTCATCAACTTTGCCAAAGAAGCTTAACGTCAACATAATTGTGAGATTAAGGCAATTCAAAGTGACAATGACACCGAGTTCAATAATTACATGATGGATGAGTTATTGAGTGAAGAGGGGATAAAGCATCAATATGTCGCGCTATATACTCCCCAACAAAATGGTGTTGCAGACAGGAAGAATCGGACGCTCATTGAAATGGCTAGGACCATGCTTGACGAGTATAAGTCTCCATACAAGCTTTGGGCCGAAGCCATCAACACCGCGTGTCATGCTTCAAACCGGCTTTATCTTCGCAAGCTCAAGAACAAGACACCATATGAACTCCTAATCGGCATAAAGCCTAACGTCAAATACTTTGGGGTATTTGGTTGTAAGTGTTTCAATCTAAACAAAAAATCCCGTTTAGCTAAGTTTGAACCTAAAACTTATGAGGGCATATTTGTTGGATATGCATCAAACTCTCATGCTTACCGAGTTCTCAATAAATCCACCGGATGCATTGAGGAAATGGTAAATGTGGAGTTTGATGAAGATAATGGTTCCCGTGTGGAGCAAATTATTCCTAGTGTTGTAGGTGATGAGGCTCCTTTACAAGCTATAAGGACTATGGGGATATGCCATATTCTTCCACAAGAAACACCCCAAGTTCAAGTAGAAGAAGGAGCAAGAGCCCCTCTTGTGAAGTCTCCACAAGGGAAGTCATCACCACCACCCTTGTACAAGATGCTACGGGAGATCATGAACCTATCCAAGAACAAGATCAAGTCCCTCATGTTCTCGAGCAAGATCAAGGGCAAGCTCTTTCAAATGGTTAAGAACCAATTATTGAGGCTCAAGATCAAGCTCAAGTTCTATATCAAGATCAACCCCAACCACAAGTGTCTTCATCATTGTCACTTCCAAATGAACAAGAACTTGTGGTTGTGAAGAGAAGGGTGTCTCCAAGGCTAAAAGAATCTCAAGGACAAGATTCTTCATCAAGCCCAAAACCAAGTGAAGAAGAGCTTGCACTCAAAGAGCAAAAAGTGTCCGCCAAGTTAAAGCATCTTCAACATCTCACCGAGAACATCTATGGAAGCATAAAAAAGGGGGTAACTACTCGCAGACATTTGGCAAACTTTTGTGAACATCACTCGTTTGTCTCTCGTGTTGAGCCCCTTAGGGTTGAAGATGCACTTGACAACCCGGATTGGGTAGATGCCATGCATGAAGAACTCAACAACTTCACCCGCAACAAAGTATGGACTCTTGTGGAGTGACCCAAAGAGCATCATAATGTTATTGTAACAATGTGGATCTTCAATAACAAACAAGATGAACGTGGTCAAGTTACTAGGAACAAGGCAAGGTTAGTGGCACAAGGTTTCACCCAAGTTGAAGGTTTGGACTTTGGTGAAACATTTGCCTCCGTTGCCCATCTTGAATCATTCGCATCTTGCTTTCTTATGCCTCTCATCATGATTTTAACATTGAGTTTGAGAATCTTATGGCTAAGGAATTTGCTATGAGCATGATGGGAGAGTTGAAGTTCTTCCTCAGTTTTCAACTGAAGCAATTGAGAGGAGGAACCTTCATCAACCAATCTCTTTATATTCAAGACATGCTCAAGAGGTTCAAAATGCAAGATGGCAAGCCCATGAAGACACCCATGCCCACAAATGGCCAACTTCATCTTGATCCCAATGGTAACAAAGTGGATCAAAAGGTATATCACTCCATGAGCAGTTCCTTGCTTTACCTTTGTGCATCTAGATCGAATATTATGTTGGGTGTGTGTATGTGTGCAAGATTTCAATCTGCTCCTAAGGAGAGCCACTATTCAGCAGTGAAAAGAATCCTTCGATATTTGGTTCATACCCCAAACTTGGTCTGTTGGTATCCCAAAGGATCAACTCTCAAGTTAGTGGGATACTTGAATTCGGATTGGGCCAGAGACAAGGTTGACCGTAAGTCCACTTCCGGTTCATGTCAATTCCTAGGGAGATCTTTGGTAAGTTGGTCTTCGAATAAGAAGAAAAATTGTATGTCTCTCTCAACCGCCGAAGCCGAGTACATTGCCGCCAGAAGCTGTTGTGCACATATACTATGGATGAGGCAAACCTTGATGGATTACGGTGTCAAATGTGACAAAGTATCTCTTTTGTGCGATAATGAAAGTGCAATCAAGATCGCCGAAAACCCAGTGCAACATAGCAAGACCAAGCACATTGAGATTCATCATCACTTCATTCAGGATCATGTGGCCAAGGGAGACATTGATTTATTCCATGTCAACACCGAGAAGCAACTTGCAGATATTTTCACCAAGCCTCTTGACGAAGCAAGATTCTGAGAGTTAAGGCATGAGCTAAACATCGTGGATATAAGTAACTTGGGTTGAGATTCTTGCTCATGCACACTGTCGGTGTCAAAACCGGCGGATCTCAGGTAGGGGGTCCCGAACTGTGCGTCTAGGCGGATGGTAACAGGAGACAAGGGACACGATGTTTTTACCCAGGTTCGGGCCCTCTCGATGGAGGTAAAACCCTACTCCTGCTTGATTAATATTGATGATATGGGTAGTACAAGAGTAGATCTACCACGAGAGCAAAGAGGCTAAACCCTAGAGGCTAGCCTATGGTATGATTGTTGTTCGTCCTACGGACTAAAACCCTCCGGTTTATATAGACACCGAAGAGGGCTAGGGTTACACAGAGTCGGTTACAATGGTAGGAGATCTACATATCTGTATCGCCAAGGTTGCCTTCCACGCCAAGGAAAGCCCCATCCGGACACGGGACGAAGTCTTCAATCTTGTATCTTCATAGTCCAGGAGTCTGGCCAACGGTGATAGTTCGGCTATCCGGACACCCCCTAATCCAGGACTCCCTCAGTAGCCCCTGAACCAGGCTTCAATGACGACGAGTCCGGCGCGCATATTGTCTTCGGCATTGCAAGTCCGGTTCCTCCTCCGAATACTTCATAGAAGATTTTGAACACAAGGATAGTGTCTGGCTCTACAAAATAAGTTCTGCATACCACCGTAGAGAGAATAATCTTTACACAAATTCGATCTGCTGACGTATTCTGCGGCGTGACGCCACACCACGGCCAAGCCTTTATTGGAATCGTTTTTACTGTCCCTCCTCAGCGTGTTTATCGAGGCGGGTTCTTTGGCACGTCTTGTCAAAGCAGAGATCGTGTCCCCTTATTCCGGGATTCTCATTAATACGGGTGTGGGTAACCCAGTCGTGCCCATTGGCACGCCTCCTCTATCAAAGGCGAGTCCCGAACGTTCACGGGGAGGGCTCTTGGTATTCATCCTCTTTATAACGAGACCAAGGCCCGCTCCTTTCTTTAAATCTCAATCGAATCCGCCCCTCGCCTCGAGTTCCAACACCCAAAGCTCTAGATTCAGGCGCTTCGGACCTTCGAAGATGCCCGACTCCGACCTGCAAGGCCGGTGGATGCCTTCCTCCGTCACGGAAGAAGACATGCTAAAGCTGAGAGACGCCCGGTATCTAACTGGCGAAATTTTGCACAGGCTAGCTGCCTGCCCAAGGGCAGGTTATTCCCACTCCCAAGCCCGGTGAGAGCGTGGTGTTCGTATCTCACTTCCTTCGGGGGTTAGGCTTCCCGACGGACCCCTTCGTGAGGGGGCTCATGTTTTATTATGGGCTGAAATTTCATGACTTGGATCCGGAGTCCATCCTCCACATCTCATCGTTCATTGTCGTATGTGAAGCCTTCCTCCGCATTACCCCTCACTTTGGGTTGTGGCTTAAAACCTTCAAAGTGGAACCGAAGATGATCAAGGGGCAGCAGGCAGAGTGCGGAGGGGCTGTTATAAGAAAGAATGTTGACGCTCCATGGCCCGAGGGCTCTTTTCAAGAGGAGCTCAGTCTGTAGCAACAAGAGTGGTTTTATATCACAGCTCCCAGGGGCACCAAATGGGTGGCGCCACCTGCCTTTCGCTCGGGTCCTCCACTGCGGCTGGCGTCATGGGTCAATAAAGGGCTCGACTGGGGGCCGTCCAAGGACGTGCCCTTGTTGCAGGGCCGTATTCGAGATCTCCTAGAGAGAGATCGATCTGGTCGTAGTAGCGCAGGTCATGCTGATTCGACGCACCCTGCCCTGCAAACGTCGCCCCCTCCGCCTGTGGGAGTTCAATCCAGAGAGACCACGAGCTCTCCAACATCTTATGGGCGCAACGCCCGTGGAGATGTACCAACTGTTCTTCGGATCACAAGCAATGTGTCCGGATTTGACCGACGACGCATGTCTGAGCTGCAATCGCCCGGATACTCAAGTAAGTAGTCCTGTACCTGAACATGCTATCCGTATATCTATCATAAGCTTGCCTTTAAAAGAGCCGTCCCTTGAACAGGAGTGGATAGCGAAAGCAAAACTGATCCGGTGTCCGGCCCCCCTCCCCGAGATCACGCCGGATCCTGTGTTAACCAGGATGCTAGAGGCTGCACCTTTTGAAGAAGGCGAAGGGGGGAACAAGGGAGCTACTACCTCCGCGAAGGAGTTTATCAAGAAAGGAGGGATCGAGAATCCCTCCCTCCAGGGGAGAAGAGGACCGCTTCTAAAGATCCAGAGACCAAGGCCTCGAAGCGGGGGAAGAAATCTTCGCCAGAGGGTCCTGCGCCGGGAGATGCCCCGGCCGCACAATTTCCCCAAGGAGATCAGCCCTCCAGCGAGCCGTAAGTAAAGAGGGGCGTTTTCCTAAAATGAGAGACATCCCTGTTTTATTTCTGAAGATAACCGAAATTTTTTCTTGTAGTTCGGATCTCAGCCCTTCTCAGCAGAGCTCGTCTTCGGGGGATCTTGATCCGGAGATGATGGAGAGCGAAACACCTCCGCCTGCCAAACCGTCATGCGAGGCGGACGACCCTAAGGTGTCATCGCAGAGGGTTTCTCCGAATCCGGCGGGGCCCAAAGGCAGTCGTAGGTCCCCTTAAAGCCCTCCGCGTCCGGCCTTCGAAAAGGCCATCGGACGAGTCCGGCTCCGACTGGTGTACGGTCGGAGGAGTTGAAAGATCTGCTCGGGCGAGCGTCTATCTCGAAAGATCACCGTGCGCTAATGGGTACAATGATTGAAAGGATTTCATCCGCTGAAAGTGGATTGCATGAAGCCGTCATAAGTTTACTGACGGGTTTTGAGGTACGCAAAATGATGTACCTTCTGACAGTTTTGCATATAGAATGCGCCCTGTATAGATAGTAGCCCCTGAGACTCGGTGTGCTGTAAAAAATGACAGCGCGCCAAGGATCATAATCCCAGGTATAATGTGCGCTCTTCCTATGTAGGTGGCGAAGCGTCCGGTGGCAAGCCGGACTGATGAATTTGCCGAACTAAAGCGGCAACTTGACGTGGCGGATTCTGACATCGCGTTTGTCAATAAGCAGCTTGACGAGTCACAAGGTATGCAGCTTCTCCGCGGACACCCTGTAAGGTAGCTTAATGTCTGTGCCTTACAACATGTATGCTTGACGCAGATGGTGCCGCTGCCATGGAGAACCTTCGGGCGGAGCTCGCCCGAGCCAAGTAGCAAGCCCGAAAAAGTGATGCGGCTGCCTTAAAAGCGACCGAAGAGCTGAGAGCCGAACAGGTTGCTCACTGCCCAAGCAAGAAAGAAATGGCCGAGAGGCCATAAGGTTGAAGAATGCTACTGACCGTTGCGAGCTTCTTGAAAAAGAAGGGCGAGCGGAACAAGAGGACCTGAAAAAGGCCACTACTGAGGCCAAGGATGCTCGCTCTATGATGAGAGCTATGAAAGAGGAGCTGCGTCAGGCCAAAGATATTACGGCCGGAAAGCCTTTTCTGCTGCGGAGGAAATTTACGGATCCTAAGTATGCTCAGTTGGGCCAGCTGTGGGGTGCGGAGGATGCTTATTTGGATTTGGCGGCGAGTGCCGCAGACGCGGTCGCACACTTCCGAGGCCAAAAGGATCACGAAATGGAAGAGCTTTTTTGGTCGCAGTTCCATAGTCCAGAGCGTCCGCTTCCATTGACCGATCATTTGGCCGAATGGGCTGAGCTGAATAGGTTGTCCGGACTTGCCATGAAGGATGTCGTGACTCATTTGTGGCCAAGCAGGCCCGAGCCGAAGAGTTATTTTGGCTTGGTGCAGCAGTTCCTTGGTGCGGTGCCGCATATTGGTGCAATGAAGCGGTCAGCATGCATAGAGGGTGCGCGGATGGCTCTTGCCCGTGTCAAGACATGCTGGGCGGAGATGAAGGCCACCAACGTTGCATCCCAGGATTCGGACAGAAGCCGAGTACCTGCCGAGCACTATTTTGAGGAAGTCCCGCAGGGCGCTTGTTTAATAGAGACGCAGTGCTCGAAGGATATTATGTTCTAATGACATGTATGATTTGTGAAACGATGTTTCAATATAATATAAGGGCTTTTTATACTTGTGCGTTCAAGTATTGAAATACCTCCTGTGCGGCCGTTAATGTATATGTGTATATAACCTGAAAGATGGCAGTCTTCGGCTTCAGCCCCCACGCACATAGTGCGGGGGTGTTTGAAAAAAAGCGCATTTTCACACTTAATCCAACGTCTTGGTCCCGTGAAGGAGGTGATAGCGTAGCAAACTAGGCAACCGGACTATAATGCTTTATCACTTTCACTTAGCCATAGGAGTTCGATGGTGGGGCTACTATATAGCCCCTAGGGGCACCGCGCTCTCCGAATTCGGGGCGCGTATGTGCCTGACCGGGAAACGGTCCTTCGTTAATACGGAGGAATTCTAAACATTTCGGTGGGTCATCGAGTGGTTGACCAGTCTCACGCTATATCATGACAGTCAGTTTTCGGCTTTCTCTACTGAGGTGCTCACCAGGCCGAACCGGGGCACAATCGCAGTAGTTCTCCTGGTGCCGCATTAGCCGATAGAGCGGAATGTAAGGTAGCAAAACACAGGAGCCGGGAAAACCCAACATTTGACCAAAGACATGATTCGGAGCTGAAGCATATAAGGCCTAACTCGAGACGCCGAACACTCCCTAAGGTATTCGGTCTTTATGAAAATGGGCAGAACAATGCCCTAAGCCCCTAGTGTCCAGGTACGCGCAAAAATTTCTGATGCGGCCGATGCCAAAACGCCAGCCTCCTCCTCGGTTATAGCAAGAAACCAGGGGATGTGTATCAACAAGTGACAGTAAAAAAGGTTTACGCAGGGTCTTAATGTGAAAAGAATCCTTGCAACGGGTCCCTACTGCACGTCTGCGCCTGTGTCTCCGTTGTGCCGTATCCTGGACGGGTGTAGCACGGTGTTCATCTGTAAAAGAGAAGAACTTAGTTGAAGAAAGGTTGTGCGAAAAATGTACTTTATATTAAATAAACAGAGTACGATTCGAATAGCGAATAAAATTGAGCTTAATTGTCTCTTGTTGTACATGCATGCAGCCCCTTGTACGGGGGTGTGCGGCTAGCAGTCCTTTATATGTTTACGCCGGACTCGTCTAGCCGTGTCCGGGGTCCGAATGACCTGTTCAGGTGCTTGGTTCAGCGGAGCCGGATTAGTGTGTGACTGTCCAGGCAGTCTCACGTTCTTATGTGCTCGAGTAACACTTGATATTTCCCTTTAATGAGATGATGCCGCGTGGACCGGGCATTTTGAGTGTAAGAGATGCATAATGCGGTATTGCGTTAAAGCGGGCGAAAGCTTCACGTCCCAATAGTGCTTGATGGCTACTTTTGAATGGGGCAATGTGGAAGGTTAATTTTTTGCGGCGGAAGTTGTCGGATGAGCCGAACACAACTTCAAGCAGTAGGGAGCCCGTACAATGGGCATATAGCGAATTTTGGTTGGGTCTATCCCCATTTTGCGGATTGTGTCCTGATATAGCAGGTTTAGATCACTACCGCCGTCCATTAGGACTTCTCTGAATTGGAGTCCGTCGATTATAGGATCTAATATCAGGGCAGTCCATCCTGCGTTCCGGATACTTCCGGAGTAATCCTGATGATCAAAGGTGATTGGTTTTGACAACCAATGTCGGGACTCCACCGGGATAGGCCGTGCGGCGCGTATTTCTATGGGCGCCGCTTTGATTTTCCCTTTTTTCACTTGAAGTGAGTTTACTGTTTGACTTCTTGTGAGAAATTCTTTTGTTTTTCGGTGCTCTGCTTGTGGGGTTCGTCATCATCCTCGCTTGGTGTGTCGAGCCCCTTGTGTTCAGTATTGAGTTTGCCGGACTGCTTGAAGACCCAACAATCTCTGTGGGTATGGTTTGCAGGCTTCCCGGGGGTATTGTGGATTTGGCATATTTTGTCCAAGATTTTGTTTAGGTTGGATAGCTCGTGGCTGTTATCCTTGAGGGGCAGTTTTTTATGATTCTTCCGAGAGCTTTTGAATCCGGCATTGACCGCCGTGCTCTTCGGGCTGGTCCTTGTTGCGTCGTGTTTTCCCGTTTCCATCTCTGACTTCGGATGTACTTGGGTCGCTGGTACTACATCTTGCCAGCCAACTATCCTCTCCCGCGCAAAAGCGGGTCATGAGGCTTGTTAGTGCGGCCATTGTTCTTGGCTTTTCCTGGCCAAGGTGCCTGGCGAGCCATTCGTCCCAGATGTTGTGTCTGAAAGCTGCTAAGGCTTCGGCATCCGCACAGTCGACTATTTGGTTCTTTTTGGTGAGGAACCTGTTCCAGAATTTGCGGGCTGACTCTCCGGGTTGTTGAGTTATGTGACTTAAATCGTCTGCATCCGGAGGGTGGACATAAGTCCCTTGAAAATTTGCCCGAAAAGCATCCTCGAGCTCTTCCCAACTTCCAACGGTATTTTCAGGGAGGCTTTTAAGCCAGTGTCGTGCTGGCCCTTTGAGCTTGAGGGGTAAGTATTTTATGGCGTGGAGATCATCTCCTCTAGCCATGTGTATGTGGAGGATGTAATCCTCAATCCAGACTCCCGGGTCTGTTGTTCTGTCGTATGCCTCTATGTTTATGGGTTTAAATCCCGCTGGAAATTCGTGATCCAGCACCTCATCGGTGAAACATAGGGGATGTGCGGCACCCCTATATTTGGGTGTGCCGTGATGTCCGGATAATTGGCATGTTGCATTTCTTAGAAGAGCCTGCTTTCTTGGCTCGTAGATGGACCTAACTGGGCCATCCTTTTGATGCGAATCCTTAGGTAGATTGCGCGCTGGCTTGTGTGCGGCGCTGCTTGCCGCTCTATGCTTGTCATGTGGTCGTCTATCTGACCGGGCGGCCTCTTTGTTCTTTGATTGCAGGGGCTCTAAGGCCTCCTCATCGAATTCAGGCAGTAGTTTGCGTTTCGGGTAGCTCTTTGTTTGGTGACTGTCGCCGTATTTGTCTGCGGTGTTGAATACTTTGCTCCATCTGATTCTGAGTGCATCTTCCGCTGTTTTGAGCTTCTGCTTCTGCTTTTTCAGGCTACGCGCAGTTGTGACGAGCCTTTTGTGGAGGTTCTTCTGCTCCAACAACTTGTCCGGTGTGAGATCGTACGGACTGTCATCATTGCCGGGGCGGGTTGTTTATCCAAGTTGTCCTGTTCGGACGGTTGTTCGATGGCATGTTTGTCGTGCACTGGTGCGACCTGCTCTATGGCTGGGTCTGTATGGCCGCCGTCTCTGTCGAGGCGGGACTTTGTGCGGCGCTTTCGTCACCGTCCTGACTACTTTTCGAGGGATTTATCCTTCATAGCGTCCCGTTGTTCCTCGTCGTCACTTCCTTTAGGTGTATCCACCATGTATACATCGTGAGATGGGGTGGCTGTCCAACACCCTATAGGTGCTGGTTCTTGGTTGTCTTCTGCATCATCGTCCATACCGTCTATGTCGTCGGAGTCGAAGTAGAGCATGTCGGTTAAATCATCGACAGTGGCTACAAAGTGGGTGGTGGGTGGACGTTGAATTTCTTTGACGTACGCATCCCAACCTTCCTGACCATAGTCCGGCCAGGGCTCTCCTGATAAAGAGAGAGACTTTAGTGAATTCGGGATGTCGCTAAAGAGCGAGTGCTGAAAGATGTCCGCGGAAGTGAACTCCATAACCGGCGCCCAATGGATTTGATAGGCAGGGGCGTGGGAGGTTCGGAGTCCGGAGAGGAGTCCGGCACCTCGGAGTCACGGGCTTTGCGAAGGACAGGGATGGTGTTCGGCTCAATCGCCGTAGAGATCATAGCCCCCGAGGCGGTGTCCAGCCACCCGTCCTCGACCGGCGAAGTCGGCTCCGAACTAGGGGTCGGAGTGGACGCTGGTGCGGCCTCCAGGGTACTGTCCGGCGGCAGAGCTAGATCATACCCATCGAGATAGTGCGGCACGCTTGGCTGTGGGTCGAATCCGTCGAAGATCAAGTCTCCGCGGATGTCAGCCGTGTAGTTCAAACTCCCAAATCTGACCTGATGGCCAGGGGCGTAGCTTTCGATCTGCTCCAGATGGCCAAGTGCATTGGCCCGCAGTGCAAAGCCGCCGAATACGAAGATCTGTCCGGGGAGAAAAGTCTCACCCTGGATCGCATCGTTATTGACGATCAAAGGAGCCATCGGGCCTAAAGGTGACGACACAGAGGAACTCTCAATGAAAGCACCAATGTCGGTGTCAAAACTGGCAGATCTCGGGTAGGGGGTCCCGAACTGTGCATCTAGGCGGATGGTAACAGGAGACAAGGGACATGATGTTTTTATCCAGGTTCGGGCCCTCTCGATGGAGGTAAAACCCTACTCCTGCTTGATTAATATTGATGATATGGGTAGTACAAGAGTAGATCTACCACGAGATCAAAGAGGCTAAACCCTAGAGGCTAGCCTATGGTATGATTGTTGTTCATCCTACGGACTAAAACCCTCCGGTTTATATAGACACCGGAGAGGGCTAGGGTTACACAGAGTCGGTTACAATGGTAGGAGATCTACATATCCGTATCGCCAAGCTTGCCTTCCACGCCAAGGAAAGCCCCATCCGGACACGGGACGAAGTCTTCAATCTTGTATCTTCATAGTCCAGGAGTCCGGCCAACAGTGATAGTTCGGCTATCCGGACACCCCCTAATCTAGGACTCCCTCACACACATACTCATGTAATATCTTGTTTAGACATAGCACATGTCTAGGGGGAGCTAGCTCAACTCATGAGTTACCTCATCCTAGAAGCGCATAAATTGAACAAAATCTATCATAATAGCCACTTTTAGGTGTCACTTGTTCTTCAAAGATGAGTGTTGGTCTTGGGCCCAAAGTTTATATCTTCGGGGTGCCATACCAAACAAACTCAAACATGGTGGCTTCGGCCACCGCCCTCCTTTGGAGGTTAAATTCGTTTTCTTGTGTGTGTTGTTTTTGTCCCTTTCGTGTTTGTGGTTCTCTTGTGTTTTGTTGCTTGTTGTTTGTCTCATCTAGTGCAAGTGCTCCACATATACCCTTCTAGTAGTGTTGGATTTCACATGCAACATATTCGGAAACATAGGCTTCCTTAAAGGCTTGGTAAGAGTTTCCACTTAGCCATGCCTTCAAGAGATATATGTGGTCAAAAGTTACTGAGTACCCCGTGTCCACGGGCTTGTACCGTGCGCAGGGGGTTCACTTAGCCCGTGCGCATGGGGTCTACGATTCATGGCACTAAAGAGGTGGGGCGTGGGGGTGGGGGCTTGGGTTCATTCCCACCCATTGCCCCCTCCACACCCCAGGGACCTCCAGCGCCGCCATCGTCGCCTCCCCTCGCCGGTGCTCCTCAGGGGGTCGTCTGGGATCGTTGATCTGTGGAGTTTCTTTGAGATGGGTTCCTCCTCTGGTATCTCCCACCCCCTCTCTCTTTTCACTCCATGGATTCACTTCTAGGTTTTAGGGTCCCACCTAGATATCTAATCTAGGGCTACCGTTCTTCGTGTGTAGAATAAATCCTAGTGCAGATCTGTTGAGGTTCCTCTGCCGCACTCACTCATAGATTTTGATCTGAAAGTGGCTGCCGCTGGGGAACCCCTGTGTCCATGGGGTGTTTGACGCCTGTGCGCACGGGACCCCGTGTCCATGGTCATGTACCATGCGCATGGGCCCTCGTGACCACAGGGTCTAACCCTTGTGCACACGGGGTACACAGAGCTGTCACTTTGATTCTGTTCTGCTCCTTTCCTTGCCATTTATCTCAATCACTTGTACTTATTTGTGTTCCCTTTGTGTGTTGTATTTTTTTGGGTGTTTTGTGTTTCAAACTCCACTGACAAGAGGGCAGAGCTCTATCGCAAGATCCCAAAGGGAAGTTCCAAGGAGTTCAATGTTTCTCGTCGCCAGCCATCTGAGGGCATTGGCCAGGGGTTAGGGTCAGGGAAGGGCCATGCTCGGCATGCATCCACCAAGCAGCTTGTTGTTGAGGCTTATGATGCTTTAGAAGAGTATTAATCCCTATAAGATGCTCACTATGTCAACCCACCAGATGCAGAGATAGAATCTGGAGATGATTTGTTGATGGGAATGATGATGACGACGAAGAAGAGATGTCTAGTCCTGAGCAAGCCATTCCCGACAGTCGGGATCTCAAGGGGCTTCCTCTTGCCAAATGAACCAAGCTAGAGATTTGGGCTAGGAGGCAGGCTCATCCTTATGCTGCTGCCACTGGTTTGGGGGTGGATCCCTGGTTCAAAAATGAGTTCCAGTAGAGAGTGTACCATGAACTTCTCATGACCAAGGCCAAGAAGTTTGCTCCGCACAAGCAAGTTAATGTTGAGTGTCTTCGGGACAATCATCATCTATACCCTGGCGTATATTCTGCTCTTGTAAGGTTGGGGCTGATTCCTTTTGTCACATTCAACCATCCGCACAATTAGGACCTTCTGATGCAGTTCTTTGCCACTATGTTATTCTCCAACGACTCTGCTCGCACCCTCATGTGGATGTCTGGGACACATCGGTGCTCTGCTTCTATGGTGAAGTTTTCAGAGATCATTCCTTACCCGTTCATTGATGAAGAAGAAGCAAATGAGGAGTTTGGCCGTGTTTGTGTGTCTGGAAAGCGCCACAAGGATGAGATTGCATACAAACAAGAGAAGTATTTTGTCACCGGTTCCATCAAAGACCTCGTGCCTATCTATGATACTATGCGCCATATCCTAAGGTACACTCTCACACCTAACGTCGGTGATTCTCACAATGTGCGGAGTTCCATGTTGGATGTGTTTGTGTACCTGCATAAGAAGAAGAAAATGGATGTTCTGGACTTCATGTTCTATGAGCTTCATCAGTGTGTGCAAGAGAACAAGTCCTTGATCTATGCTCCATTCATCCAGGTGTTGATTGAGTCCATCTGCCTAGCTAAGTACATCTCTCAGTACAAGACTTTAGTTCCCAAGCGCAACTCCAACTGGACCGCTGCTGCTCCTGCTCCATATGTGCCTCCCAAGAAGGGGCGCAATCCTAGGCCTGAAGATCGGGCCACGTACACTCTGGGTATGTCCTCCACTGCTCGGATTCCTTGTGGTAAGGGCAAGAAGGTAGACTCTGAGGTTAGTTTTACCAGAGGAGAGAAGATGTCCTTGTTCAAGACAATGAGAAACTTGTTCAAGATGTGCCAGTCGATCCAGCGTTGTTAGGTCAAGGAGATCAACAAGGACAAGCTCATGAGGCGTCAGCAGAAGGCAATGCGTGCTACAGCTGGTGAGGCAGTTGCCCCAGGGCCTGAGGACAAGGACAGTGAGGCCATAGCTCATTCCTTTCGGATGGCAGGGTGGCGTTTTGATGATGATGATGATGATGATGCTTCGAGCGCACATCCTCTTGTCTAGTGCGGTCTTTGTGTTGCCTTTTCCCTTTTTGTTTCCGTGATAACAAAGGGGGAGAAGTGTGTGTGTGTGTGTGTGTGTGTGTGTGTGTGTGTGTGTGTGTGTGTGTGTGTGTGTGTGTGTGTGTGTGTGTGTTTCTATTTTAAAGTGTGTTGAGATCTCAAGCCTCGTGGTTTATTTTGCTTTGTTGATGTTTTAGTTGGCTTGAGATACTCTTATTTCCCTTCCTTGGTGTGGTTGTGAGCTACTCGTGTTAGCTCATAATACTCTAGTATTTATCTTGAACCTTATATGGTATGATCATATTGTGCTTATTATGTTGTCTCACGATATTTGCTTAGTACACCATTTCATGAGATCTAGGCACCGTTATAGGTTTATTATGTTGATCTCATGTCTTGACAATATTGATCTAGGGGGAGCCTCATATGTGTGTGCTTGATGCATTACCAAGCATATTCTTTTCCTTGCACACATATAGGGGGAGCTCCCATGATCAATCTTTTGTCTCATGGCTATTTAATTTATCATATCTTTGATGCCATGTTCTAACCACATTGTCATCAATGCACCAAAAAGGGGGAGATTGGAAGTGCAATTGGCACTTATACTATATTTTGGTGTGATGACAATGTGGTTAGTGGAACTAATATCGGTTGCTAAATTTTATCTCAGGATGTTGGTTCCATATTGCTCTTGATGGAGATGTGCGACCCCCCCCCCCAATTCAAAAGATCAAAGGCTTGGTCTACCAGCGATTCAAAGGTTTTTTTTCTTTTGGTTCGATTCAAGTTGTAGGAAAGACCGCACTATTAAGAGGGGTCAGTGTGGATATGTATTGTGTGGGAATGCCATTGCCGAAACATAAACACCAGCCTACCCATTTCTACCACTTGAATCCGTAGTGTGCTTGCGTGTGGTACTCAGAGAGTTTGCAACAGAATGTTTCTGGGTACCCCATGCGCACTGGGTCTGCGTAACCTCTTGGGTACCCCGTGCACACAGGGTACTGCGTAACTCCCTGGGTACCCCATGTGCATGGGATCTTTTGACCCCGTGCGCACGGGGCATGGTGCATTTATTCCTGAGTACCCCGTGAGCACGTGGCCCACTTAGCCCGTGCACACGGGGTCCAACGGGAAGAAACGGCCACCTGACCAAGAACACTATAAAAGCCTCCCTTTGTTCCTCCTCTATCTCTAACCCTAATGTCTTGTTGAGCTCCACCATTTCTACACCCCGTTCTGCTCAATACTCTCAACCCCTCCACCCAAACTTGTTGAAACTTTGGGGATTGGGAGGGCAAGACCCGATCTACATCTTGACCAAACCAAATCGTGTTCCCCACGACATTTCTACCCCATTGACTTGTTACTCTTGGAGCTTGGGCTCCTAGGCGGTTAGAGGTTCCTCTAGAAGCTTCCTCGCTTGTGGTGTTCTCCAGAGAAGTTTGTAAAGGTGTGGTTGCCTTCAAGACCAAACCCGAGTGATTCGAGGCTCATCCATTGGGGGTGACTCGAAAGAGATTACTATGAGCCTTCGCGGCGTTCCGCAAGCCTTGGCTCTGGCACTGCTCTAAACGGAGAGTAGCTCTTCCCCAAGGAAGACTGAACTTTGGGATAAAATCCGCGTCCTAGCCTCACTTGTGGTTAATCCTTTCCCGCACTTTACTTTGCCTTGTATGCTTGTTGGCTTGCTAATTAGATTTTTGCCTAGCATATTGCTTTAAGCTTGATTGTCATATTGGTTTGTTCACATAGTTGCATATCTAGTGAACCCTATTTATCCGCTAAACCTTAAAATTGATAAGAAAGATTAAAATTTGTAGTCTCCTATTCACCCCTCTCTAGTCGACCGTATCGATCCCGCGTTTCTACCACGTCGGAACATCTGGGGTGGGTGTTCATCAAGTGCAAAAAAGATAAGGTGTATGCTTGTTTTTCTTCAGTTATGCTTCCGGATTTCAATAGGTCTAGGCTCATACACAAATTTGTGTGTAGGAAGCAGAATACATCGATCTATTGATTGGACGAAATTTGATAGATGCTCGTGCACTCCTTGCTAGAATAGAGGCTAGAGATGAGACTAGAGATGAGATTCGATGGGAAGCAATGTCTACTTCTTTATAATCGAAGAAGAAAGAAGTATACAAGATCGAGAATCTGCATATGAATAATGAAGGCATTGAGAATATATTAATCCAACTTGTGGGAGCAGTTATGAAAGTTGGATTTCTTTTAAAATGCCTAATTGTGATTCTTGTTTTCTTTGGTCTTGCTATCCTAGTTAAGATTTGGTGAATGTACTATCATGTATCAAAATGTCGTTGATGAAATAAATTGTGTTGGCAAACAATGCATGCATCCGGACAAGATGAGACCGAAATGCGGCCGCACGTTGGGCACGGCCGACGCATCCACAAATCCGGACGGACACTGCCCCATTGCCATCCCAAACTGACAAAATCCAGACAAAATGAATGTCCGTTTGAAGTCATGCGTTGGAGTTGCCCTCAGGAGGCGCTCAAGTCAGCTTGCCAATGCCACTCCATTCGCTCGTAGCACAGGGACCCGGACCTGCATCCTCTCCACAATAGTGATACTAGGCGGCTTGCCAATGACACTCCATTCACTCGTAGCACAAGGACCCGGACTTGCATCCTCTCCACAATAGTGATACCAGGCGGATTGGAATTTTTGATAAATTTATTTTGATTTTTAGCATTATTTTATTTTAAAAATATATTTAAATAATATTATTTATGGAAATAAATAATTCTACCTGGTCCCATCTAATCTTACTCGTCCAGTCTACAGAAGTTCAAGAAGGTCAATGATAGTATAATATGCGGTCAACGAAGTCCATCCTAATTTCATGATTGACAAGTCAAAAGGATAAGGATAAGGATAAATAAAAAGACCAAGCACAAGTCTAGGAGAGACCCAAGTAGCCAAGATCAGTTATAAAAAATAAGATCCATGGGCAATAGAAGAAGCTCACCCGAGTGAGGTTCAAACTCTGGGCGGGGTGCACTGCTGTAACCATTGGCACTAGGCTACTGACTAGTTCTCAGTCAAGGCCGGTTATGATGGAGATATAGTAGAGAGTGGCTCACCATGAACTATGGACCCTCCACCTTTGACCAAGTCCATCATGGAGTAGTAGATCAAGTTTTACCATCATACGCTCACTCATTACCACCAATGATAATTTGTCAAGGACCCCCAAAAGATAAAAAAGAATGATATACACTTCAGAAATTGTATAATGTTACTAGGATGTAAACTTTGATTAGTGAGTTTTTATACAAAGGCATCTGCCCAACCTTCAACTGAGGCCATTTACACATGCCACACAAGTCTTAAGGAAACAAAGTTTGACACACGACAACGAACCAGGCCCCTAAATGTGGCAACTTTGATTAGCAAGTATGATACAAGACTACAAACATACTTTACCAATAATTGAAGAGCTAGTAAGAACAGACTAAGATACTAAGCATTATAGTAGCCACAGTGGGAGTAACTTCAGCAGTAACATCGAGTCCAACTCAGAAAATTTGCTTATGTGGCAATGAGTTAATGAGGAGAGAGGTAGTTTGAGTAACTTAGCTAGTTACTGTAACATCACATGTTTCAATGCAATATGAGTCTATACACTACTAGAAACAGGCACTTTGCCGTCTGCCATGGCTGATGGCGAAGGCATGACTGGCGGACAACAAAGTCTTTTGTCGTCTGCCAGCAAACGGCCCCATGTCCGGCTGAATGAACTACGACAAAGGGCTGCTTTGCCGTCTGCTTTTAATAAAGTGGACGACAAAGAACTTTGCCGCCAGCCATCCTAACCAAGCAGACGGCAAAGGACCTGGACGGCAGAGGGATAGGGTCAGGTCCGTTAGGTGGCTAATGGTGTGCTGTGTTGTCTGCTGGCAAACAACAAAGAAGTGAAGGTCTTTGCCGTATGCCAGTAGACGACAAAGTGTCCAAGTAGGCCAGCCCAGGTGCGCATTCTGTGTCATCTGCTGGCAGACGACAAAGACCTTTGCTTCTTTGTCGTCTGTCAGCAGAGGACAAAGTGTCCAAATAGGCCAGCCCAGGTGCCCCAGGTTGCACAGGTAGCTGCCATGTGGCAGCTTTACTGTCTGCTGGCAGACGACAAAGTGCGTGTATTGCCCCTGTTAATTCTGTTTTTCTTAAATTCAATCAATTTCACAGAGATATATATATATATATATATATATATATATTCATTTCAAAATACTTTTGATAAGCATACATATCCCTGCCACATGGATATGATCATCCAACACACACACACACACACCAAATCAAAAGTCCATATCGAACATATATATAGCCAACATATCCAACAATTAAGCAAAAAGTCCATATATGTAGCAAGTTTCACATTGTTCATCCTACAAAATCAAAACAAAAAGGAAGGACAAGGAGAAGAGTAGACTCCATCAACGCAACCTTCCATGACCTGAAGCAAATCTGCAAATTGGGAAGGAAGAAAGTTAGAATAAGAAGACTAGAAGAAGAAGAAGACTAGAAGAAGAAGAAAAAAGAAGAAGAAGAAGAATTTTTCTTCTCTTTCTTTTTCTCCTCTTCTTTATTTTCTTCTTCTTCTAACTAAGGTAACCAAGGTAATTATGCCATTTTCTAGCTAACTAAGCATATTAAGTCATTTTGGAGGAAAAAAATGCTAAGTGTAGGTCATTTAAGAGCTAACATGGGTAAATAGGTGATAACCCACAAGTGACTCATATAATAGAGCTATGCTCCCCGGCAACGGCGCCAGAAATTAGTCTTGACAACCCACAAGTGTAGGGGATCGCAACAACTTTCGAGGTAAAGTATTCAACCCAAATTTATTGATTCGACACAAGGGGAGCCAAAGAATATTCTTGAGTATTAGCAGTTGAGTTGTCAATTCAACCACACCTGGATAACTTAGTATCTGCAGCAAAGTATTTAGTAGCAACGTAGTATGATAATAAAGGTAACAGTGGCAAAAGTAATGTTTTTGGGTTTTGTAGTGATTGTAACAATAGCAACGGAAAAGTAAATAAGCGAAGCACAAGATGTGAAAAGCTCGTATGCATCCAATCAATGATGGATAATTATGTCGGATGCGATTCCTCATGTAATAGCTATAACATAGGGTGACACAGAACTAGCTCCAGTTCATCAATGTAATGTAGGCATGTATTCCGAATATAGTCATACGTGCTTATGGAAAAGAACTTGCATGACATCTTTTGTCCTACCCTCCCGTGGCAGCGGGGTCCTAGTGGAAACTAAGGGATATTAAGGCCTCCTTTTAATAGAGAACCGGAACAAAGCATTAACACATAGTGAATACATGAACTCCTCAAACTACGGTCATCACCGAGAAGTCTCTCGATTATTGTCACTTCGGGGTTGTCGGATCATAACACATAATAGGTGACTATAGACTTGCAAGATAGGATCAAGAACACAAATATATTCATGAAAAAATAATAGGTTCAGATCTGAAATCATGGCACTCGGGCCCTAGTGACAAGCATTAAGCATAGGAAAGTCATAGCAACATCAATCTCAGAACATAGTGGATACTAGGGATCAAACCCTAACAAAACTAACTTGATTACATGGTAAATCACATCCAACCCATCACCGTCCACCAAGCCTACGATGGAATTACTCACGCACGGCGGTGAGCATCATGAAATTGGTGATGGAGGATGGTTGATGATGACGACGGCGGCGAATCCCCCTCTCCGGAGCCCCGAACGGACTCCAGATTAGCCCTCCCGAGAGAGATTAGGGCTTGGCGGTGGCTCCGTATCGTAAAATGCGATGAAACTTTCTCTCTGATTTTTTCTCCGCAAGACAGAATATATGGCGTTGGAGTTGAGGTCGGCGGAGCTCCAGGGGGTCCACGAGACAGGGGGCGCGCCCCCACCCTCGTGGACAAGGTGTGGGCCCCCTGGTCTTGATTCTTTCGCCCGTATTTTTTATATTTTCCAAAAGTGCCTCCGTGGATTTTCAGGACATTCTGAGAACTTTTGTTTTCTACACATAAAACAACATCATGGCAGTTCTGCTGAAAACAGCGTCAGTCCGGGTTAGTTTCATTCAAATCATGCAAGTTAGAGTCCAAAACAAGGGCAAAAGTGTTTGGAAAAGTAGAAACGTTGGAGACGTATCAACTCCCCCAAGCTTAAACCTTTGCTTGTCCTCAAGCAATTTAGTTGATAAACTGAAAGTGATAAAGAAAAACTTTTACAAACTATGTTTGCTCTTGTTGTTGTAAACATGCAAAGCCAGCATTCAGGTTTCAGCAAATATTATGAACTAACCATACTTACAATAACACCTAGGTCTCACAATTACTCATATCAATGGCATAATCAGCTAGCGAGCCATAATAATAAAACTCGGATGACAACACTTTCTCAAAACAATCATAACATGATATAACAAAATGGTATCTCGCTAGCCCTTTTTGAGACCGCAAAACATAAGAGCGCCTTTGAAGATCAAGGACTGACTAAACATTGTAATTCATGGTAAAAGAGATCCAGTCAAGTCAGACCCACTATAAACTAACAATAATGAATGCAAATGACAGTGTGCTCTCCAGTGGGTGCTTTTTAATAAGAGGGTGATGACTCAACATAAAAGTAAATAGATAGGCCCTTCGCAGAGGGAAGCAGGGATTTGTAGAGGTGCCAGAGCTTGATTTTAAAATAGAGATTGAATAACATTTTGAGCGGCATACTTTCGTTGTCAACGCAACAACTATGAGATGGCGATATCTTCCATACTACATGCATTATAGGCAGTTCCGAAACATAATGGTAAAGGTTTATACTCCCCCAACCACCAACAAGCATCAATCCATGGCTTGCTCTAAACAATGAGTGCCTCGAACTAACAACAGCCCTGGGGGAGTTCTGTGTAATTATTTTGATTTGCTTTGATCTTTTTGGATCATGGGACTGGGCATCCCGGTTATCGGCCCTTTCTCGTGAATGAGGAGCGGAGTCCACTCCTCTTGAGAATAGCCCACCTAGCATGGAAGATATAGGCAGCCCTAGTTGAAACATGAGCTGCTCGAGCATACAAAACAGAATTTCATTTGAAGGTTTGGAGTTTGGCACATACAAATTTACTTGGAACGGCAGGTAGATACCGCATATAGGAAGGTATGGTGGACTCATATGGAACAACTTTGGGGTTTAAGGAGTTTGGATGCACAAGCAGTATTCCCGCTTAGTACAGGTGAAGGCTAGCAAAAGACTGGGAAGCAACCAATTGAGAGAGCGACAACAGTCATAAACATGCATTAAAATTAATTCACACCATGTACAAGCATGAGTAGGGTATAATCCACCATGAACATAAATATCATGAAGGCTATGTTGATTTGTTTCAACTACATGCGTGAACATGTGCCAAGTCGAGTCACTCAATTCATTCAAAGGAGGATACCATCCCATCATACCACATCATAATCATTCTAATAGCATGTTGGCACGCAAGGTAAACCATTATAACTCATAGCTAATCAAGCATGGCACAAGCAACTATAATTTCTAAATGTCATTGCAAATATGTTTACTTCATAATAAGCTGAACCAGGAACCATGAACTCATCATATTTACAAAAACAAGAGAGGTCGAGTTCATACCAGCTTTTCTTATCCCAGTAAGTCCATCATATATCGTCATTATTGCCTTTCACTTGCATGACCGAACGATGTGTATAATAATAATAGTGCACGTGCATCGGACTAAGCTGGAATCTGCAAGCATTCAACTCAAGAGAGAAGACAGTAATATGGGCTCTAAGTTAAATAAACAATCATACATAAGAGAGCCACTAAAAATTTTCAATATGGTCTTCTACTCTCGACCCCCAAAGGGAAGAAAAGGAAATAAAACTATTTACATGGGAAAGCTCCCAACAAGTAAGAAGAAGAACGAGAAATCTTTTTGGGTTTTCATCTTAATTTCTACTACAAGCATGGAAATTAAACTAACTATTTTTTTGGTTTTTCTCAAGGTTTATCAAACACACAAGAAGAAAACTAGAAAAAGAAATTTAAACTAGCATGGATAATACAATGAAAGAGTATGAGCACCGACGACTAGGATAGTGTGTGAACATGAATGTAAAGTCGGTGAGAAATACGTACTCCCCCAAGCTTAGGCTTTTGGCCTAAGTTGGTTTATTGCCAAGGATCGCTGCTACTCTCCCCGGTGTACTGGGAGGTGTAATCAGGATACCACTGGCTGGCCATCTCCGGGTCCCACTGGTAAGATGATGCATGATAAGGGTCAAGTGCAGGTTCCGGCTTAGGCTTAGGTTCTGGAGTGGATGCTTGGCCTCGATGAGCGTACACTGCTTCCGGTGTGACAAGAAAATTATCTGCAATCAAATCAAACAACAGAGGTGCAAGCAAAATAATAGTCTCATTGTGTTTCTTATTAAATCTCAGGTTATACAAGAGCATCTTATCTTTGTTGTCAACAATGAACTCATGTGCTACCATGCTCTTGTAATCTAAAATGTAAGGAGGCAATTTTGTCTCCTCTTTCTCATGGTGCCTAATAGGTATCTCAAAATGTCTAGCAAGACGTGAAGCATAGATACCTCCAAAGATGGGGCCTTTTGTACGATTCAGGCTTAGCCATTTAGCCATGACGGCACCCATACTAAAACTATTATCTCCAAACAAGGCATGGTGAAGAATGATAATATCAGGAACATTGAATTTTCCACTATTTCCATGACCAATCAAGCATCTACTAGCAAATATGGCAAAGTAGCGTAAAACAGGAAAGTGTATGCTAGAGATTCTCGCATCGGAACCCTTCTTTGGATCCCCTATAGTGATAGTGTTAACAAAGCCATCCACATCTTTACGATGTGGTTCCTCTAATTTCCCTTCAAAGGGTATCCTACATACCGTGTAAAAATTACGTAAAGACATTTCCCTGAATTCATCATATAAATGAAATGATACTGAAGGCGGTGACTTCTTAGGATAATAATAAAAGTTTTGCACGAAGGTATTGGTGAGTAAGAGATACTGATCGATCCGGTCGTGGAGGAAATTGTTGAGGCCTGCATTCTCGATCAAAGAATAAAAATCTTCAGAAATTCCAGCTTCTCTCAAGAAATTATTGCATGGCCATTCACACGGCCGTACTTCCGCTATGCGAGGAAGATTATACTTGGCCTTTTCCTTCTCTTTAGCTTGTTTTTCCTGGGAGCCTTGGCTAGAAGAGCCCCTCAAAAGTTTCCTTAACATTTTCTGAAAATTTCTGAAATTTTAGTAAATTCAAAATAAAAGTGAATAAAACTAAACAAGATTGATAGCAACTACTCCTACAAGTGCCTAGAGCCTGTATCATGCATTAGAATTACTTGGGACCTCATAAATTTGACATGCAAGCTCAAGAACAGGGTCACCTACGCAGCAAAAATTTGCAATGAATAAAACACTAGAATAAAAACTAATTGGACTAATGGAGGAGTCACATACCAAGCAACAATCTCCCAAAGCAGTTTCGTGAATGGAGCTTTGAGCAAGGAGATTGAAAATCGAAGCAAAATGAGCTAGAACTCGTGCTTGAGCTGGATGAGGATTTTTTGGGAAGAAGATGGAGTGTGTGGGTGCAGGAATAAGTGGAGGGCACTACTGGAATCAGCTACTTTGCCATCTGCCAGCTCTTTGCCATCAGCTAGCGGACGACAAAGAAGCTCTTTGCCATCAGCTACCCGAAAGCAGACGGCAAAGAACTGGCTGATGGCAAAGAAAGCCTTTGCCATCAGCCAGCTCTTTGCCGTCCGCTAGCTGACGGCAAAGAATCTTTGCCGTTCGCTAGCGGACGGCAAAGAGGGAGGGGGGAGGGCCCACTGAGGAGCTGGTTAAAAAATACTTAACGTCCCCCCTCTTTGCCGTCCGCCGCAGACGGCAAATATGAAGAAAAGCGGACGGTAAAGGAGGGCGGACGACAAAGGCTACCCTAACTAACCTAACTAATGGCCGAGCCCCCTCCCCTGGCCCGCCCGTTACTCATCTCTCTCCCTCGACCTCCTCCGCCCCCGCCCCCGCCGCCCTCGCCGCACCCGCC
>NC_041389.1:85191730-85221284 GCF_002162155.2 Triticum dicoccoides
CCCCGACACACAGACCACGATACCACACCCCGACACCCCGACCCCGACACGACACCCTAACCCCGAAACAGCACCCCGACACCGACATGACACCCCGACCCCCTAAACCTCCCGAAAAGGTGCTCTTTGGCCTTCCAGAGGCCGACGGGGTTATATATTTGTGAATTATTAGTTAGGTCATATATTTTTTTGACTTTTTTATGAAAAACATCATATATAATTGTGTTGATCGGGTAGATTTAAATGTGCAGTTGTTTCATCGCTGCGAGGTTTGGTGTTCGACGACCTCGCCGTGCGTTTGACGAGCTCTGCCCCTTCGTTCGTGGGTGAGCACAAATGACATGTCCTTCTCCCCCATTAATTATTTGCACAAATGACATGAAATTTGGTAGCTAGCTATATATGTGTCTTGAATCATCAGTATGCGTAACCAATATGTGTCTCCCGTTTGAAAGCGTCATAGTTATAAATATGCATGCATTTGCATATTTATAACCTTGATTCTTTCGAATTGTCCAACGCTATCCATGGACAGCCCGAGTATGTGTAGATTGGGTTCGTTTTCCCATATGCTTTGCTCCGGATCCGACGCATAAATTTCGTCAGTGCCTCCCCTGTTGTTCTTCGGGTACACATCCTCTCTGTTTATTGCAGAGACGTGTATCAGGAGAATAGCGGGGAGGTGCTGCCGAAATATTGCGTCGGATCCAGAGCATAGCATATGGGAAAATGAACCCAATCTACACATACTCGGGTTGGATTAGGACCTATCATTACCTATTAGAGTGTAGGTTGCATGGACGTAATAAAATTGACAAAGTAGATCAACTGATGAATATATACATGGTGAATTATATATATAATTGTTGTGTGTCCAGTAGCTCTGAAAGTCAAGATGAGTGATCGTGATGGATGTATACCGGTCACACTGGTCAGAACAAATGGAGCGCTGAATGGTTCACAAAAACCAAGGGGTTTGTGCAAGCCGCATTTGCAAATGGCCAGAGGAAAACTTGGTGCCCCTGTTTCCGATGCGGCAATTGGGAAAAGAGGACAGAGGCTGAAATGGGTAAACACCTGCAGAAGAATGGTTTTACGCCCGATTATACGGTGTGGAAATTTCATGGTGAGTCTGCCCAACGTGACCAAGCTGAGGTGGATCATCGTCGCACCGACGAGCATGGTACCGGGATGGAAAACATGGTGCAAGACTATGATGATGCTCGGGATTCGGACGAGGAGATGGAGGAATCTGCAAAGGCCTTCAATGAAATGTTGGAGTCTTCAAAACGTCCGCTCCATGAGCACACTGAGCTTTGTCAGTTGGATGCCATCTCACAAGTAATGGCTTTGAAGGCTCAGTTCAACTTGGGCAGAGAATGCTATGACGCAATTATGACAGTATTTGGATGCTTTCTACCCAAAGGCCATGTAATGCTTGCAAACCTGTACCAGTCGGACAAAATCCTCCGTGCACTAAAGATGCCCTATGAGAAGATACATGCCTGTGAGAAAGGATGTGCCTTATTTAGGCTTGACTATGCGGACTTGAACTATTGTCCCATTTGCAAGTGTTCCAGGTATATTGTGGTAGACAACGGTATGGGTGAGAAGACACAGACCAAAATCTCTGTTAGTGTTCTTCGGTATATGCCAATCGTACCAAGACTTCAACGTCTTTTCATGGTCGAAGAGACGGCCAGACAGATGACATGGCACAAAACAGGCAAAAGAACCGAACTAGATGCAAATGGGAAACTGATGATGGTACACACATCGGATGGTGTTGCGTGGAAAAGGTTTGATGAATTACATGCTGACAAAGCGGCAGATCCAAGGCATCCTCGAGTCGGCATCAGCACCGATGGGTTCAGTGTGTTTGGTATGACGGCAACCCAATACAGTTGTTGGCCCGTATTTGTCTTTCCACTCAATCTCCCCCAGACAGATTATGCAAAGAAAGAACATTTTCCTGACGTTGACAATTCCAGGGCCCAACTATCCAGGGAAAAATATGAATGTGTACATGCAGCCACTTAAGGACGAATTGCAAGAAGCCTGGGATAATGGGTTCAAGACATACGACACCTATAGCAAATGAAACTTCATAATGCGTGTCTGGTACATGTACTCGACGCATGACTTGCCGGCGTATGCGCTATTCGTTGGCTGGTGTGTGCATGGAAGGTTCCCATGCCCCACATGCAAGGGAGCTTTTGAGTTTCGTTGGCTTAAGGCCGGTCGCAAGTTTTCTTGCTTCGACATGCATAGACAGTTCCTGGATCCTCGCCATAAGTTCAGGAAAGACAAGAAGAACTTCATCAGAGGTAGAGTTGTAAAAAACTCTGCACCACCTGCGTTGACAGGCCAACAGACCCTGGATCAGTTAAACACTCTTGAGCCAGATCCAGAGCGTCCAGGGTACTTCAAGGGGTATAATTCTGAGCATGCCTGGACTCACAAAACATGCTTATGGGATCTGCCTTACTTCAAAGACCTCCTTTACCCACACAACATCGACGTGATGCACACTGAGAAGAATATCGCCGAGGCACTTTTTGGTACATTTTTCGGCATAGATGGGAAGTCAAAGGATAATACTAAGGCTAGAGTCGATCTGGAGGCGCTATGTGATAGGCCGTTACAAAACATGAAAGAACCGAAAGGAAAGCAGAACTAGACGAAGCCAAAGGCATGGTTCAATCTTGGAAGGCTAGCTATGAGGGAAATTATCTTGTGGGTGAAAATGCAGTTGATGTTCCCTGATGGGTATGCAGCAAATCTAAAGAGGGGAGCGAGTCTTGATAAATTGAAGATATTTGGTCTCAAGAGTCATGATTGGCACATATGGATTGAGCGGGTAATGCCGGTGATGTTGCGTGGCTTCATCCCTGAGGATGAATGGCTAGTACTGGCAGAACTCAGCTATTTCTTCCGTGTTCTTTGTGCGAAAGAACTATCGCCTGGCGTGCTAGAAGAAATGGAAGAGTTGGCGCCAGAGTTGATCTGCAAGTTAGAGAAGATCTTTCCACCGGGCTTCTTTAATCCAATGCAACATTTGATTTTGCATCTCACGACAGAGGCAAGATTGGGGGGGCCCGTGCAAAATCGTTGGTGCTACCCAACTGAGAGGATGCAGAAGACGCTTCGAGAAAAATGTAAAAATAAACGTAGAATTGAAGCGTCTATGGCTGAGGCATTCATCACTGAGGAGGCAGCAAACTTCGTGACAGCACACTACGAAACCAAAAATCGTCATTTGCATAATCCGAAGCCTCGGTACAATGCTGACGAGCCTAAAAAGGGTGGATCCAACCTCAGCCTATTCAAAGGCAATCTCGCACCAGCCAGTGTTTTAAATCCAGTATCTTTGGATAACGAAGAATGGCGGACCATTTCATTGTATATCTTCAACAACCTGATAGAAGTGCGGCCGTACATCGAGTAAGTTCTCGGTACATTGTTTTGCAACTTCTATTTCCTTTGAACTGCTCTTATTCCTGGATATTTCATACAGTCGATACGTCGCCCTATTCTCGTATGGAGCGGTGATCCAAAAGGATTCCGTCGAAGAGTATGAGCTTCTCGCAAAGCAAGGAGGCGGCTATCCCGGTTTCATCTCTTGGTTCAAACAAACAGTAAATTCTATTAGACAATTTCATTTCATTCGCTAATTTGTGCGTAATGCAACAATCCTTTCATATTAAACTTGTATGCTAATTCAGAGTCTATGGACGCCGAATTGAGACAAGTCGCTAATGGTTTTGACTATAAGGTCCGTTCATTTGACAAATACGACATCAACGGGTATCATTTTCGTACCTATGGCAAAGAGCTATCTATGGCCGACCGAAAGTCTACAAATTGTTGTGTATCTGCTATCGGCGAAGGAGGTACCGAGTATTATGGGAGAGTTGAAGCAATTTATGAACTTCTATTCTATGGTGAAAACCCACCGAATGTCGTAGTCTTCAAATGTTATTGGTTTCAGCCGAAGGAGACTAGAAGGACTCATGAACATATAGGGCTAGTTGAAATCAACCAAAGCACCCATTTAGATGTTCCTGATGTCTATATTATGGCAACAGGCGACCCAAGTATTCTATCTACCCTGGGCCTGCCAAACTAATCCAAATCTGAAAGGTTGGGATGTCGTTTATGAAGTGCCGCCACGTGCTAGACTATCTCCCCCAAAGGAAGAGGATTATGAACCTCACATTAACCCAGACACATATGAAGGAGAATTCTTCCAAGAGACACGTCTTTCCAAAAAGCGTTTCAAGAACTGGTATACTTCACCCCAAAACATTGAAGTAGACAGCGATAGTGAATCCCACATCACCCTAGAGGAGGAACAAGAAGAGCCGGAACAAGAAGAGGTTACTGCTGCGGAAGACCTCTCAATGCTTGACCGATTACGTAAAGGTGGCCTTCCACATGTTGATGCCACCGAACCCTATGAGCCCGTCATTGATTATAGTGATGATGATGATTATGCATTTATTGATGATACTGATCGAGATTATTAGTAGTGTCAGGTATTCAATTTTTTTATGTTGTACTTGATGATGATACACTTAAGTGATATACATATTATTATTCATGTCGGTATTTTTTTATGTTGTACTAATTTCGTTTACTCTTTGTCATGGTAGGTGTTGAAAGATGGAAGGGGAGCCGACTGAGGCCAAGGACAAACGTGCCCAAATTGAAGGTGTGCCACACCATCAAGGTAGCTCCAGCTTATATCAGTTCGGGCGGAATTGGGTAATGTGGTTTGCTTCATGATTAAAGCAATTCATTCATCATGCTAGCTTGAGCCCTTTAATTACTAATTTACTTTGTTTCTCTCTTTCAGGCATGCTACAATAAGACGGATAAGGTGCCAGAGGGGTACGACCTGTATGCCATGGCCCACACTGCCTCTTACAAGCAAGTCAAGGGGAAGGCGAGGAAAGGGGAGGAGTTTAACCCGAACCAGATCCCCTACAATCCAGAGCAGGTGATGATATCTAGTGGCGGGAGGTCCCATGGCTCCATAGCCATTGATCCAGAGACTGCTCCTGAGACCACGGTGAGTTTAATTTGAATGGACGTTACTTGCTAGTCTTAACATTTGAGTGTCATCATGCTAACGAAACATTGGAAATGATCTTTGGTGCAGCGTAACTCCACACAAGCATCACACGATCCTTCTCCAGCTACTGGCATGAGCCAGCCCGCTCCCACACCTCCATGATCAAGGTAAGTTTCTCTAGTTTTTTGCTTAACAAATGCATAAAGACCTAGACTTAGCTTTATTTCATCCAATATGCTTACCTTAATGACCTAGAGTTAGCTTCTTTTCCTGCAAAATGACTTAATAAGCTTACCGACCTCCAAAACCAGCCATTTTACCTAAGTTAGCTCTAAAACAATCTATACTTAGCTTTGTTTCCTCCAAAATGACCTAAGTTAGTTATAATATGCTTAGTTAACTAGGTTTGCTCAATAATGACATGTACTTACCTTACTTATGTAAAAAACGGCATAATTAGCTTAGTTAGCTCATAAACGATCCATTTTACCTACATTAGCTCTAAAATGATGCATTTTACCTACGTTAGCTCATAAAGGATCCATTTCACCTAAGTTACCTCACAAACGATGGCGTGCTTCTTCTTCTAGTCTTCTTCTTCTAGTCACCTTTTCCTAACTTTCTTATTTGCCATTTTGCAGATTTCATTCACTTCTCAGAAGCTAGCTTGCTATGGAGTGCTTGTTTTTTATTTCATTCTCTTCTAGTATTCTTCTAATTGTTGCAACTTATGTGTATGCTACGATGGAACTTGCTATCTTGATGAAACTTTGCATTGTAATATGTATGTGCAACCTCCTAATGGTTGCAACTTATGTGTATGTGCAACTTGCTATGTATGAGTGGATGGAACTATATATGTATGTACGATGAAACTTATGTGCTGTTAAATAGCCCTGTGAAATATATCTATATATGTCATATATATTTGCTGTGAAAATTGTTGGATTTAAAAAAAAACCAGAAAAAAGAGACAATATGCAGGCTCTTTGCCGTCTGCCACCGACAGCAAAGGGCTCTTTGCCATCAGCAGCGGACGGCAAAGAGGCCACGTGGCAGGCAACTGTGCTTCCTGGGAGGCTGACCTATTTGGTTAGTTTGCCAACAGTGGCTGACGACAAAGAGGAAAAAAACTTTGCCTACAGAGGCGGACGACAAAGAGGAAAAAAACTTTGCCTACAGCGGCGGACGGCAAAGGCTTGCCATTAACCACCTAACGGAGTAACAACGCAATTATTGCCGTCATCATTCTTTGCCATCGGCAGCTGATGGCAAAGGACCCTTTGCCGTCAGCCGCCCGAAGTGGACGGCAATGTAGCTCTTTGCCGTCCCTTACATTGCCGTCCACTTTTGCCGTCCGCGGCCGACGGCAAAGACCTTTGCCGTCCGCCATCCATGCCTTTGCCGTCCGCCGTGGCAGATGGCAAAGTAGCAGATTCCTGTAGTGGGGGGGCCACCAGGGGCCCACGAGACAGGGGGGCATGCCCAGGGAAGGTGGGCGCGCCCTCCACTCTCGTGGCCTGGTGCTTGCCCCTCCTGCAGTGATTTCAGTGCCTAAAATCCTCAAATATTCCATAAAAAATCATACTAAATTTGCAGGGCATTTGGAGCACTTTTATTTTCGGGATATTTTTTTATTGCACGGATAATTCAGAAAACAGACGTAAAATACTATTTTTGCTTTATTTATTCTAAATAACAGAAAGTAAAAAGAGGGTACAGAAGGTTGCGCCTTCTAGTTTCATCCATCTCGTGATCATCAAAATGAATCCACTAACAAGGTCGATCAAGTCTTGTTAACAAACTCATTCCGAATAACACGAAACCGGAGAAATTTCGAATAACACTAAGTTACCTCAACGGGGATATGAACATCCCCAACAATAAAAATATCATACTTTTTCTTGACAGTAGGAAGAGGAAATTCAAAACTCCAATAATGATAGTTGGAACTTTTCCAATAGAATTGATGCTATGAACTTGAGATTGTTTCCTCGGAAAGTGTACCGTATGCTCATTACCATTAACATGAAATGTGACATTGCCTTTGTTGCAATCAATAACAGCCCCTACAGTATTCAAAAAAGGTCTACCAAGGATAATCGACATACTATCGTCCTCGGGAATATAAAGAATAACAAAGTCCGTTAAGATAGTGACATTTGCAACCACAACAGGCACATCCTCACAAATACCGACAGGTATAGCAGTTGATTTATCAGCCATTGGCAAAGATATTTCAGTAGGTGTCAACTTATTTAATTCAACTCTACGATATAAAGAGAGAGGCATAACACTAACACCGACTCCAAGATCACATAAAGCAGTTCTAGCATAATTTCTTTTAATGGAGCATGTTATAGTTGGTACCCCCGGATCTCCAAGTTTCTTTGGTATTCCACCCTTAAAAGTGTAATTAGCAAGCATGGTGGAAATTTCAGCTTCCGGTATCTTTCTTTTATTTGTAATGATATCCTTCATATACTTAGCATAAGGGTTTACTTTGAGCATATCAGTTAAGCGCATACGTAAGAAAATAGGTCTAATCATTTCAGCAAAGCGCTCAAAATCCTCATCATCCTTTGTCTTGGATGGTTTAGGAGGAAAGGGCATGGGTTTCTGAACCCATGGTTCTATTTCTCTACCGTGCTTCCTAGCAATAAAATCTCTCTTATCATAACGTTGATTCTTTGATTGTGGGTTATCAAGATCAACAGCAGGTTCAATCTCTACTTCTTTATTTCTGCTAGGTTGAGCATCAACATGAATATTATCACTAGGTTCATGTTCATCACCTGATTGTGTTTCAGCATCAGAGATAGAAATATCATTAGGATTCTCAGGTGTATCTATAATAGGTTCACTAGAAGCATGCAAAGTCCTATCGTTTTTCTTTTTCTTTTTTTAGAAGAACTAGGTGCCTCTAAATTGTTTCTCTGAGAATCTTGCTCGATTCTCTTAGGGTGGCCTTCACGATACAAAGGTTCCTGAGTCATTCTACCAGTTCTAGTAGCCACTCTAACAACAAAGTCATTTTTATTATTTAATTCATCAAGCAAATCATCTTGAGCTTTAAGTACTTGCTCAGCTTGAGTAGCAACCATAGAAGCATATTTGCTAATGAGTTTAAGTTCACCTTTAACTCTAGCCATATGATCGCTCACACGTCCTATCTCAAAAGCATTATTCTTTAACTCTCTACCAACATAAGCATTAAAACTTTCTTGTCTAGCCATAAAGTCATCAAATTCATCTAAGCATGGGCTATGAAATTTAGTAGAGGGAATTTCAACTTTATCATATCTATAGAGAGAATTTACCTTTACTACATGTGCTGGGTTATCAAGACAATGTGGTTCTTCAACAGGCGGTATATTAAGACCATGTATTTCTTCACTAGGTGGTAAATTCTTAACATCTTCAGCTTTAATACCTTTTTCTTTCATTGATTTCTTTGCCTCTTGCATATCTTCAGGACTGAGAAATAAAACACCTCTCTTGTTTGGAGTGGGTTTAGGAATAGGCTCAGGAGTTGGCTCAATTGGTTCAGGAATTGCCTCAGGAATTGGCTCAGGAAGAGTCCAATTATTTTCATTAGTCAACATATTATTCAATAGTAATTCAGCTTCGTCGACTGTTCTTTCCCTGAAAACACAACCAGCACAACTATCCAAGTAGTCCTTGGAAGCATCAGTTAGTCCATTATAAAAGATATCAAGTATTTCATTTTTATTAAGAGGATGATCAGGCAAAGGATTAAGTAATCGGAGAAGCCTCCCCCAAGCTTGTGGGAGACTCTCTTCTTCGATTTGCGCAAAATTATATATTTCCCGCAAGGCAGCTTGTTTCTTATGAGCAGGGAAATATTTAGCAGAGAAGTAATAAATCATATCCTGGGGACTACGCACACAACCAGGAGCAAGAGAATTATACCAAGTCTTAGCATCACCCTTTAATGAGAACGAAAATATCTTTAGGATGTAATAATAGCGAGATTTATCATCATTAGTAAACAGGGTGGCTATATCATTCAACTTGGTAATATGTGCCACAACAGTTTCAGATTCAAGGCCATAAAAAGGATCAGATTCAACCAAAGTAATAATCTCAGGATCAATAGAGAATTCATAATCCTTATCAGTAACACAGATAGGTGAAGCAGCAAAGGTAGGGTCAGGTTTCATTCTAGCGTTAAGAGACTGCTGCTTCCATTTAGCTAATAATTTCTTAAGATCATATCTATCTTTACAAGCAAAGGTAGCTCTAGCAGCTTCCTCTTCCATAACATAACCCTCAGGAATAACAGGCAATTCATAATCATTGGGAGAACTTTCATCATCACTATCATCAATAATAGCATCTTCAATAATTTCATTCTCTCTAGCCCTAGCAAGTTGTTCATCAAGAAATTCACCTAATGGCAAAGTAGTATCATGCACAGAAGTAGTTTCACCATAAGTATCATGCATAGCAGAAGTGGCATCATCAATAACATGCGACATATCAGAATTCATAGCAGTAGCAGGTTTAGGTGTTGCAAGCTTACTAATAACAGAAGGAGAATCTAGTGCAGAGCTAGATGGCAGTTCCTTACCTCCCCTCGTAGTTGAGGGATAGATCGTAGTTTTCGCGTCTTTCAGGTTCTTCATAGTGATCAACAGATATAAATCCCAAGTGACTCAGAGAATAGAGCTATGCTCCCAGGCAACGGCGCCAGAAATTAGTCTTGATAACCCACAAGTGTAGGGGATCGCAATAGCTTTCGAGGGTAAAGTATTCAACCCAAATTTATTGATTCGACACAAGGGGAGCCAAAGAATATTCTTGAGTATTAGCAGTTGAGTTGTCAATTCAACCACACCTGGATAACTTAGTATCTGTAGCGAAGTATTTAGTAGCAACGTAGTATGATAATAAAGGTAATAGTGGCAAAAGTAATGTTTTTGGGTTTTGTAGTGATTGTAACAATAGCAACAGAAAAGTAAATAAGCGAAGCACAAGATGTGAAAAGCTCGTATGCATTCAATCAGTGATGGATAATTATGTCGGATGCGATTCCTCATGTAATAGCTATAACATAGGGTGACACAGAACTAGCTCCAGTTCATCAATGTAATGTAGGCATGTATTCCGAATATAGTCATACGTGCTTATGGAAAAGAACTTGCATGACATCTTTTGTCCTACCCTCCCGTGGCAGCGGGGTCCTAGTGGAAACTAAGGGATATTAAGGCCTCCTTTTAATAGAGAACCGGAACAAAGCATTAACACATAGTGAATACATGAACTCCTCAAACTACTGTCATCACCGAGAAGTAGCCCGATTATTGTCACTTTGGGGTTGTCGGATCATAACACATAATAGGTGACTATAGACTTGCAAGATAGGATCAAGAACACACATATATTCATGAAAACATAATAGGTTCAGATCTGAAATCATGGCATTCGGGCCCTAGGGACAAGCATTAAGCATAGCAAAGTCATAGCAACATCAATCTCAGAACATAGTGGATACTAGGGATCAAACCCTAACAAAACTAACTTGATTACATGGTAAATCTCATCCAACCCATCACCGTCCAACAAGCCTAGGATGGAATTACTCACGCACGGTGGTGAGCATCATGAAATTGGTGATGGAGGATGGTTGATGATGACGATGGCGACGAATCCCCCTCTCTGAAGCCCCGAACGGACTCCAGATCAGCCCTCCCGAGAGAGATTAGGGCTTGGCGGCGGCTTCGTATCGTAAAACGCGATGAAACTTTCTCCCTTATTTTTTTCTCTGCGAGACGGAATATATGGAGTTGGAGTTGAGGTCGGTGGAGCTCCAGGGGGCCCACGAGACAGGGGGGCGCGCCCAGGGGGTGGGCGCGCCCCCACCCTCGTGGACATGGTGTGAGCCCCCTGGTCTTGATTTTTTCGCCAGTATTTTTTATATTTTCCAAAAAGTGCCTCCGTGGATTTTCAGGACATTCCGAGAACTTCTGTTTTCTACACATAAAACAACATCGTGGCAGTTCTACTGAAAACAGCGTCAGTCTGGGTTAGTTTCATTCAAATCATGCAAGTTAGAGTCCAAAACAAGGGCAAAAGTGTTTGGAAAAGTAGATACGTTGGAGACGTATCAATAGGTCATTTCAGAGCTAAGTAAGGTTATTATGTCATTTTGAGGAAAATAAGCTAAATATATGTCAGTTTGGAGGTAACCAAGATTATTATGCCATATTTGACCTAAGTATGCTAATTATGTCATAAATGAACTAGCTAAGCTAAGTTTAGGTCATTATTGAGTTATCCTAGGTAGTTATGCCATTTTTAGCTAACTAAGCATATTAAGTCATTTTGGAGGAAAAAAATGCTAAGTATAGGTCATTTTAGAGCTAACCTAGGTAAAATAGGTCATTTTGGAGCTAACACTACTACAGGATGCTGCTAACGCAACACTACGATGAGAGACCCTTTGACGAAACTGTGTGCGATGCATTAATCGCAAACGGTGATGTAAAAAACCCGTCAAAACAGGTGCAAAACGTTTTCGATGGCGGAGCCATAAAACATGGTTCAGATTTTTGTTACGTGTGCGGTGCAAGGCACATGGTTAATCCATTCGAACTGTTTGCGATGAGGCAGAACAACAGAAACGGGAAACCATATCAATGTGTGTGCGATATACGACATACAGTTCACTCCGATGAATTGTTTGCTATTAGAGAATGCAACATAAATGGTTAGCCAGATCAAGGTGTGTGTGATATAAGACATATGGTTCACTCGGACGAACTGTTTTCGATTAAGGAACACAACATAAATGGTTCAACTTAACAAGATGTGTGTGATATGCGGCATATAGTTCACATGGATGAATTGTTTGCGATGAGCCAAAGGAACCCAAACGAGTCCTATAAGCAAGATGTGTGTGATACATGGCAAACAACCGACTCAGATGAACTATTTGCAATGAGAAATTACAACACAAACGGTTAATACAATAAGTTCGTGTGCAATTCCATGTGTACAAAAACTTTGAAAATGCAAACTAGTTGGTTGCGGTGGCTAGGAGTATCGCACACAATGCGTCCACGAGTACTCGTTTGCGATGATTAGTAAGTTACACATATGTTTCCTTATGTTAACATGTGCGTGAATTTGCAATATGGACAGTTAATATGGAAATGCCTTCTGGACATCGGGCACACGCTTAAACTCAAAGAACTGTGTACGATACTAATACTTACCATGAAAATTTAAGAACTTGGCTAACAACATTTGAGTAACATGTATATAGTGGTTACATTATTCAACAAAAGGAGGATCTTCGTAACACGGTTTTGACAACCATATGGTCCATATCTAGATACTTAACATAGTAACAACTATCACATTTTAAGAGGCTAAGGGCCAACAACCATATCGTCCATATCTACATACTTAACATAGTAATAGCTAACACATTTTAAGAGGCCGAGGGCCAACAACCACAACTATCTGCTAGAAGCAGCTTGATCACGGCGACTCGGCATCTCGTCAATGAAAAGGAAGAGCCCTCATGTGCCTTGGTAGAGCATGAGTAGAACAGTGTCTCCAATTTTCCAATATGGATGCATTGCCACGACAAGCGAGAACTTGTTAATTTGAATGGTTCCTTTTCTGCTGGAAATGCAGTACCTTGCAATCACTTTGGCGTTATTAGCAAGCACAAGTGTAATTTGACCACGCCGGGAAATCGAACCAGGAATTGCTACAACGGGCAATTTATGTTGAAATGTAGAATTAAAACCATTTGTAACATATCATTGAAGATATATATAGTTTATGAGCATCAACATCAAAATAAGTCTTTTTACCAGCATTTTGTGCACACAATTGGTCTTGTTCAATGTGTGCACCATAGGTATAATTAACCCCATCCAAAATCCAGCGTTCATACGTTGTGCTATCTCTGTCAGATTATCAACAAAGTTTATGACATGCTTAAAGTCCTTCCAATGAAATTTGGTACGCTTAGTAACATAAAGATCGTTCATTATGCATCCAACATATCATGCTTAAAAGGTGGAAAGGTATTATTTATTACGAACATGGCAGAAGAATATATAGTGCGCATAATTTGGTAAATAGAATTTGTTATTGCCTAGGAACGGAGTTAGAAAATGAAATCACAATTGGTTGCTTAAATAGTGATCAGTTAGTCAGAACAAATACCCCAATTTTGCTAAGTAATATGACATCATGGACAAAGTTGAAAGGACACTAACCTCGATCAGACTTTGATCGACTGATGACATTGGGGAAGTAAACATCCATTTTAATTAGACCAGGCTGTGGTGCACGCACTAGAGTTTTATTGCCAGCTTTCAGTTCATAACACTTAGACATTTTTCTCCAAAGGTCCGCATTAAAATAGGAGCGACCATCTTTATCAAGTTTTACGCTAACCGTCATTGTATGTCCATGCTGCGTTGTCAATATGACATCTTGGGAGTCATCAACAAAGTAAAGCCCAAGATTTCCTTCTACTCCTGTTCTTGCAAAGCAAGGGATGTACTTCTTGAAATGAAAATTAAGATCGTAAATTAGATATATGGAAATAATAGAGCAAGATGTAAATGTGGGAGTAACTGATAGGACAGATCAATATATAGATGAAAGCAAAGTACAAAAATATTTAATTAAAAATAGATAATGTAACAAAGATTTGATGCAAATATATAGATAATGTAGCAACAGATGGTATATGTTCACAAATTTAGGCCATGCCGACGTGATAGGTTGAGATTGAACATACCGAGCGCTCCGTGAAGTCATCCGGAATGGTGAGATAGAACTTTGTTTCCGACTGGCCGTGACCACACTTGCCTGATTTGTGCTCGCACTATGGACACATGAATGAACACATCCAAGTCAGCTAGAACAAAAATGATTCCACGGCGATTTCCGCCGGTTGATTAACAGTGATGGACGGACTATAATAAGAGATGAGTGAATATTTTGCTAAGTTGATTACCTTCTCCATGAGAAAAATCCCCGGCTCAATCCCGCAGAAAACCCCAGTCGACCAGAGTCTAGAATGTCGGTGCAGCTAGGCGGCAGAAAGCGGTAGGGGCTAAATCCTGTGTAGTTTGGAGCGCGACCTCCGCCCCCCGACAACAGCGTCGTCGAGCTTAGGGTGGCCACCACGATAGAAGTTGATGAGGCCGGGGCAGAGTTGCGGAGGAGTCCGCGGCGAGTGGGTGGGGACGAAGTGGGCGAGGGTTTTCTCTTTTCCTTTTGCATGTGTGAGTGAACACACACGGTTCACAGAGGCGACGGAGAAGAATCGTGTGCGATAGTAAATCACCGAGATTGAATGGGAATCCAAATTTTCTTTGTCCTTTGTCCATGAGTTTTTTTCTACGATGAACATAAACCCTGCTAATCATCGTGTTCAAATTTGGCACTTTTCTGGGTTCATTTACAATATTTAGGGGATTATGTGCATTTTATAGGCATTAATGCACATAATTCAAATTCAAACAATCGGTGCTTGAAAAGGTACACGAGAACGGTCTGGAAAATCACGATCGTGGTATTTGGTAAATTCTCATGCATTTTACAAGGAATGGACAACTATTTCAAGGAAATGTGTTTACTGGGTACTATACAAAAATGAAATACATGCCTGGAAAACATGACCCCTGGCGTGGTGCCATGGTATGGCCTCACCATGCCCTAGTAAAAATTTGAGAATGTTTGTCTTATGTCGTCATGCACGCCATTCATAAATCGAACCATCACCAAGGAAATTTCATGGTTTCGAGGGGAATCAGCAAGATTGAAGGGGTCGGGAATCCAAATTTCCTTCCTATCTTGCCATTATGTTTTTTCTACAATCAACATACCCCCTCGAATGCAAGCTGCTCAAATTTGGCATTTTTCCAGGCTCATTTACCATATTAGGGGATTATGTGTATTTTCTAGGCATTAATCCACATAATTCAAATTCAAACAATCAGTGCATGAAAAGGTGCACAAGAACGGTTTGGAAAAACCATACTCGTGGTATTTAGTAAATTCTCAAGCCTTTTACAAGGAATGGGCAGAGATTTCAAGGGAATGTATGGCAATAGTCAACCACAAACGCGTCATTTACTGGGTTTCAACTATAGAAAAATGAAATATGTGCTTGAAAAATATGATGCCTGGCATGGTGCCATCATGGTATGGCCTCACCATGCCCTGGTTAAAAGCTGAGAAGGTTTGATCAATGTCGTCATGCACACCCTTCATAAATCGAACCATCATCGAGGAAGTTCCATGCTTTTGAGAGGGAAATCACTAAGATTGAAGGGGAATCCAAATTTCTGTCCTAGTTTGCCATTCAATTTTTCCAACAATCAACATACTGCCTCAGATGCAACGTGTTCAAATTTGACATTTTTCCGGGATCATTTACCATATTTAGGGGATTATTTACATTTTCTAGGCATTAATGCACATAATTCAAATTTGAACAATCGGTGCATTAAAAGGTGCACAAGAATGGTCTGGAAAACCATGCTCATGCTATTTAGTACATTCTCATGCCTTTTACAAGGAATGGGCAGATATTTCAGGGAAATGTGTGGCGATAGTCAACCATAAACACGTCGTTTACTGGGTTAACAACTATACAAAAATGAAATACATGCTTGGAAAACATGACGCCTGGCGTGGTGCCATGGTATGGCCTCACCATGTCCTGGTAAAATTTTTAGAATGTTTTTCTTATGTCGTCATGCACGCCTTTCATAAATCGAACCATCACCGAGGAAGTTTCATGGTTTCGAGGGGGAAATCACCAAGATTGAAGGGGGATCCAAATTTCCTTTGTCCTTTGTCCATGAGTTTTTTTCTACAATGAACATACACCCTGCAAATCACCGCGTTCAAATTTCGCACTTTTCTGGGTTCATTTACCATGTTTAGGGGATTATATGCATTTTTAGGCATTAATGCGCATAATTCAAGTTCAAACAATTGGTGCATGAAAGGGTGCACAAGAACGGCCTGGAAAACGATGCTCGTGCCATTTAGTAAATTCTCATGCCTTTTACAAGGAATGGACAGATATTTCGATGAGATGTGTGGCAATAGTCAACCACAAATGTTTGTTTATTGGGTTTTCAACTATAGAAAAAATGAAATAAATGCTTGAAAAACATGACGCCTGGCATGGTGCCATGGTATGACCTCACCATGGCCTGGTACAAATTTGAGAAGGTTTGGCTTATGTCGTCATGCACGTGTTGGGTAACGTAGCAGAAATTCAAAATTTTCCTACGTATCACCAAGATCTATCTATGGAGAGACCAGCAACGAGTAGAAAGGAGAGTGCATCTACATACCCTTGTAGATCGCTAAGCGGAAGCGTTCAAGTGAACGGGGTTGATGGAGTCGTACTCGTCGTGATTCAGATCACCGATGATCCTAGTGTCGAACGGACGGCACCTCCGTGTTCAACACACGTACAGCTCGACGATGTCTCCCACGCCTTGATCCAGCAAGGAGAGAGGGAGAGGTTGAGGAAGACTCCATCCAGCAGCAGCACAACGGCGTGGTGGTGATGGAGGAGCGTGGCAATCCTGCAGGGCTTCGCCAAGCACCTACGGGAGAGGAGGAGGTGTCACGGGAGGGAGGGAGGCGCCAAGGGCTCAGGTATGGATGCCCTCCCTCCCCTCCACTATATATAGGGGCAGGGGAGAGGGGGAGGCGCAGCCTTGCCCCTTCCTCCAAGGAAGGGGTGCGGCTAAGAGGGGGGGAGGAGTCCATCCTCCCCAAGGCACCTCGGAGGTGCCTTCCCCCTTTAGGACTCTCCCCTTTTTCCTATATCTTGGCGCATGGGCCTCTAGGGGCTGGTGCCCTTGGCCCATGTAGGCCAAGGCGCACCCCCTACAGCCCATGTGGCCCCCCGGGGCAGGTGGCCCCACCCGGTGGGCCCCCGGGACCCTTCCGGTGGTCCCGGTACAATACCGATGACCCCGAAACTTGTCCCGATGGCCGAAACAGGACTTCCTATATATAAATCTTTACCTCTGGACCATTCCGGAACTCCTCGTGACGTCCGAGATCTCATCCGGGACTCCGAACAACATTCAGTAACCACATACAAGCTTCCTTTATAACCCTAGCGTCATCGAACCTTAAGTGTGTAGACCCTACGGGTTCGGGAGACATGCAGACATGACCGAGATGTTCTCCGGTCAATAACCAACAGCGGGATCTGGATACCCATGTTGGCTCCCACATGTTCCACGACGATCTCATCGGATGAACCACGATGTCAAGGACTCAATCGATCCCGTATACAATTCCCTTTGTCTAGCGGTATGGTACTTGCCCGAGATTCGATCGTCGGTATACCGATACCTTGTTCAATCTCGTTACCGGCAAGTCTCTTTACTCGTTCCGTAACACATCATCCCGTGATCAACCCCTTGGTCACATTGTGCACATTATGATGATGTCCTACCGAGTGGGCCCAGAGATACCTCTCCGTTTACACGGAGTGACAAAATCCCAATCTCGATTCGTGCCAACCCAACAGACACTTTCAGAGATACCCGTAGTGTACCTTTATAGCCACCCAGTTACGTTGTGACGTTTGGCACACCCAAAGCACTCCTACCGTATCCGGGAGTTGCACAATCTCATGGTCTAAGGAAATGATACTTGACATTAGAAAAGCTTTAGCATACGAACTACATGATCTTGTGCTAGGCTTAGGATTGGGTCTTGTCCATCACATCATTCTCCTAATGATGTGATCCCGTTATCAACGACATCCAATGTCCATGGTCAGGAAACCGTAACCATCTATTGATTAACGAGCTAGTCAACTAGAGGCTTACTAGGGACATGGTGTTGTCTATGTATCCACACATGTATCTGAGTTTCCTATTGTCAGGACCCCGACTCAATGCCACATCGATCTAGCATGTAACACCCCATATCACTTTGCGGCCTCACGCACGGTATTCCCACGGGTGTCGCCTTACCTTTGCCCGGGACCGTTTGCGTCTTTTGGCACACGTATATGATAGTGTCGCTAGCATCCATATGGTAAGGAGCCCGAGCTGACATGGCTAGTCGTAAACCCAAAGTGGCACAAACTTACAGGGACAGGCATCCATGACCCAGCATCGAACGTGTCGGTCATCAGCGAGTGAATCCAGGCTGTAGCACTGGGCTAGCAGGACTCCGGTGAACCGGGATGTAGCGGGCTAACAGGACTCCGGTATTCATCGCGTGACATTTCCCCGAAGGGACAAACACAGGAACGAAGAAGGACACATGCTGGCCAGCCTATGTGTTCCGGAGCAGTAGCAGGCTACCATGGCTCGGTGGAAACACTAGGAGACATTTCCCGGTAAGAGAGGCTACTAAAGATAAACAACTAGATAGTCAGATCCCACACATACCAAGCATTTCAATAACACACACACAATATGCTCGATATGTGCAATACCACATGGCATCACAAAATGACTCTACGACTCAGTAGTTTATTCAATAGGCTCCGAGGAGCGAGATATTACAACATGAGTCTCATGACCCAACAATCAGAGCATACAAGTCAAAGCACATGCGGAAGCTTAACATGTCTGAGTACAGACAACTATAAATGAAAAAGGCTGAGAAGCCTGACTATCTATCAGATCCTGCCGAGGGCACAAGATCGTAGCTGAGGTAACAAGCTAAACGTCGAAGTCCAAGCGGAACTACTAGTGAGACTGAAGTCTCTCTGCAAAAACATAAAATAGGCAAACGTGAGTACAAATGTACCCAGCAAGACTTACATTAGAACTAACTACATATGCATCATTATCAACAAGGGGGTGGTGGAGTTTAACTGCAGCAAGCCAGCTTCGACTCGGTGGCTAACTTGAACTACGACTGCAAGTAACTCTTTTGAGGTGGCGCACACGAGTCCACATATTTACCATATCAATACACCACTATGGATCCGCTCCCGTCTCCCTACGAGAACGCCATCCATAGCACTCACGCTTATCTTGCGTGTTTTAGAGTATCCACTTTCACTTGTCTATGAACTATGCAAGGGGTCCAAGTTTCCATATCCGAGGAATCCGGCTATTCGAATAGATGATGTTAACCCTGCAGGGGTGTACTTCTTCACACACGCTTTCGCCACTTATCGCCCTGTACACGTCATGTACCTCGGCAACCTTCAAGCGGAAGCCGGGCGAGGGAGTCGGCCACGATCTGACTAACCGAACAAGTCTCTAGTCCAGGTTTATCGCCTATTCGGGTTCCATCCGCAAGGAGATCCGGCCGGGGTGTCGCTTATGGCCCCAAACGATGTGTGCAGGGTTCCCAAGCCCACCAACCGGGTGCCACTTGGTACACCGGGCCACTGTGCCTAGTCTGTCCCAAGCCCACCTGTACCGGGTGCCACTTGGTAGACTACTAACACTACCTACAAACCCCAGAAACTAGTTGCAACTCCTGGACAGAGATCAAGTTGATTAATAAGTCGAGAGGGCTTGGAGCGCCCGGAGCCCAATGTGTGGTAGTAACTGATCATGGATCACAAACACAGAACTCAGTTCCTGAGGACGGCTGCAATGAGACAACCCACCATGTACTCCTACATGGCCTCTCACCGCTACCTTTACCAAATCGTGTTCACACACTTAGCTCACACACATTGGGACATGTTCACACGCCTCTGATTCATCCCCGATGGATCAGACCTGACTCAACTCTAAGCAGTAGCAGGCATGACAAACAAGCATGAATGAGTAGGCACATCAGGGCTCAAACAACTCCTACTCATGCTAGTGGGTTTCATCTATTTACTGTGGCAATGACAGGTCATGCAAAAGATAAAGGGTTCAGCTACCGCAGCAAGTATCAAATATGTCGTTGTTGTCCTAATGCAGTAAAAGAGAGCAGGAGCGAGAGAGTGGGATTTTATCGGAATGAACAAGGGGGTTTTGCTTGTCTAGCACTTCTGAAGATAATATAGCTCTTCATCGGTGTCATCGATCACATCGTCGGTACACGTCTATCGAGAGGGGAGAATTACCGGCAATACAGAAAAACACGATCAATGCAATGCACAATATGATGCATGCTATGACATGGCAATATGAATGTGTTTTGGGCTAATGCACCTAAAACCAGATTAAATGAAGTTGGTTTGAATCCAAGATTCAAATTCAAACTCCATATGTGGTTATTTAAATGTCATTCACTTCATTTGCCCTAAACAGTAGTGATAAGTTGTTCTAACATGCATGTAAATGGTACAGATGGATTCCTTGAATTTTTCTGATAATTTTTCATATATAAATTATTTAATTTGGAGTTACGGTTGAATTTCTATGATTTATTGAAGTTTTAGCTATTTTCTGGAATTTCCTGATTATTTTTAAATCCAGAAAATACTTATTGCGTCAGCCCCACGTCACAGTGACATCAGCAGGGTCAACTGGGCGCCCCAGGTCAAACCTGACATGTGGGGGCCACACGTCAGTGACACAGGAGCTAATCCCGGTCAAACCCAACGCTGACTGGGGTTTGACCAGGGGTGGGGCCCACTGTCAGTGGCTGTGGGGGTGTTTAGCGTGGTCATTAGTGCTAACTAAATCAGCGCCACGTCAGCTGCCGGCGTTTAACCGCCGGCAACCTCAGATCGCGGCGGCGTCCGCGTCGGGTTTGCGCTACAGGGCGCCGTTTTACTCGTGGTTTGTGGCTACGGCTAGCTGGCAAAGCAGCGCATCTAATGGAGCGAACGGGGGGAGCTGGGGTGGCCTGAGTCGACGGCGGCGAGCTCCAAGGCGGCGGCCGGAGTTCGGGCACCTGCGGGTTTGGCGTTGTGGTGCTCGGGAGGGGAAGCTGGTGGGTTCTACGTGCTCCTGGTGAGGTTTGGAGCACGGTGGTGTGCCCGGCTTTGAGCCACGGTGGCTCTGGCCACGACGGTGACGAGGCACGGCGGCGGCGAGCTCTCGGATCCGGCGGAAGCAATGGCTAGAGCGGCCAAACGGCACGGGAAGAAGAGGGGAACGGGTCAGCAGCTCACCGCGAAGCTGCAGGGAGGGTTAGTGGGCTCGGGGGCGCGCCGGAGTGGCCGAATCGACGGAGAAGGGCGCCGGGGCCGAAGCTTGAAGACGATGGCGATGGCGGCTGCTCGGGGCCCTTCTGGTCGCGTGAGACGACGAGGAGGACGGGGGCGGAACAGCGGAGCTTTGGGAGGCGTCGGGGAGGCGAGACGGTGGCTGTGGCCGCGCGAGCGCTGGTCGGCGGCGACGGGCTCCATTCGGGTGAAGAGAACAGAGGAGGGGGAGAGTGTTCCGGGGAGAGGATGGGGACGCGGGAGAGTGAGGGAGAAGTGAGAGCGGGTCGGGGGCTGCGTGGCGTCGCGGGAGGGACCAGGGGAGGAGGAGGCAGCCAGGCAGGGAGGAGGTGGCCGGGGCGCGTGGCCGCGCGCGCCGGGCGCGTGCCCGTCCTCCTGGCAGAGGAGGAAGGCGACAGGGGGGTAGCGGTGGCGGGCTGGGCCGCTGGGGGAGCTGGGCCGGCTGGGCTGGACAGGTAAGCGCCAGGTAAGCTTTGCTCTTTTTTTTTCTTCTGTTTTGTTTTTATTTAATCTTTTGCCACTGTTTTGAAATAAAACAAATTCAAAGACAGTGACAAAATTCCCCTGAACATTTTATTTAGCACAATGGAATTATACCAAAGAACATAAAAATGTTTCAGTTATTTGAACATATATTCAGTAATATTTGGATATAAGTTCAAATTCAAAATAGTATTGATTTAAATTCAAAGTCTCAAAATAAATCCTTTTAAAATGTTCATTATTTTTGGTTTGGATCAAAACCCTTGCCAAAATATTAAACATCTAAGAAGAACATTTTGGAACAATGAATGAGATTTTAGGGTTTTTGCCCTTCTTTTATTTAGGGTTTTGAGGCTTCTGACTTCCTCAGTTCAGGTTTCAAAAGTTTAAACATGATGCCCAGATGGAAGCAAGCATAGGACAGGCCAGAACTAGGGATGTGACAACTCACCCCCACTAAACAAGAATCTCGTCTCGAGATTCAAGCGTAGGGTAGGATGAAGGGGAAATGCAAACTAGTACAATCTTCACGATCCAGGTTGCACTTCAAATGAACGTTGATTTGAACACCATCTTTGTCTTGTCGTCTTGCTCTGAGAACTCCAGCTAATCATGACAAGAAGAGGAAAGGAAAACTCTGGAAGGATCGGTCTTCTCGAAGGTCGAACAACTCAGTATTAACTCCCGGAATGTGACATAGCAACATCTCTCGAGCTGAGAGACGAAGCATACCTCTAGAGGGATGGAGTGGAACAGGTGACGAGGTTCACTAGGTAGACAACAATTCCAGACTTAAGAATGTGGCGATCGGTTGTCAACGTAGCGAGGAGTTGAATTGCCATGACACCACGACGAAACATCCTGGAGAAGGGTGATTCGTAGATTATTATCTTAAGTGGCAAAAATAATTACCTTTGATATAGAGATCATTGAGACTCTCTATATCAGCCTAAGGCAAATCACAGCAATCGACTGGCGGGGGTCGGTAGAATGGCATACTCGGACTTGGATGATGTGGATTACCTTGTTGAAGACAATGTAATGGATGAATTTGCTTATCACCGGAAATGGATGAGACCCATGGTAGAATGGCACATTGGCGGTGCCAGCTGGGAACAAAATGCAAATGCTGGGAATGATTCTGGTAACTGTGGAAGAACCCAACAAAAGAGAGTGAGTTCACTGTTTGAAAAGATCATAGCATTGCCGAGGAAACGGAGAGGATCCCCAGTTAGTGCCGAAGATAACACCTAGCGCTTGTGCGTGCTCTCAAGAACTTGAGCATTTCCACAATCATCAAGGTTTTACTAACATCCGTGTCAAGAATCCTGGCAACACAACATACCACCATGATGAACAACGATGGACGATGCAGATGCATAGGAAGATAACATCAACTCAGATTTCACCCTAGTGAGGCCAAGGAAACAAAATCTAGATGATCGACCGAGAGACATTTAGCACTCCGCTTCTAATGTTCTCCTTGACGTGCTAGTGTAACCCATTCTTAGATATGGTTTGCTAACTAGAACATCAAGTAAAGGTCGGACTTCGGGAGCAATAGAATCCATAAGGAACAGTTACGGAGGTAAATCCTACGAAATCCTTATGGGGAGGTGGCCAACTTCCTCAAAGAAGATACTACAATAATAGGTCTTCTGGCTGGGTGTGTTGGCCATGACATCCACCTTACCGGTTATCGAGGGACCAATATTATAGTTCTTGGGAAATATTCCAACCATCATATCTGCCTGAGACTCAGATCTGGTTGGTGTCAGGATATTCCAGACTCATCGAGTCTAGGAAGAAAAATGAAAGTTTGCAACACAAATCGACGAGATGACGTTGCGAGATTCTCAGGAAATGAACTACGATAGCAAGCTCCAAAACATGAGCTGGTTCTGCTACAAACATGTGAACACGTTGTTCCAGACAAGCATGCCCACATGGTAGTCTTACAATAAAACACTACCGAGTTCTGGTTGGGAGCCATCATCGAGGATATCGAAGTCTTTACGCAAGTCCATGGATTAGATCCCAAGCATAGACTTCTTTTCCTTGAACAAGTCAATCAGTGGCTTGGTGTGCTAGGATATACATATGGAATGAAGATGATCAGTCTAACAGACCACAGAATTCTTCGCACGTGCATGACCGACTTGGGATGATTCCAAAGGAGCAAAAACAAACTTTCTCGAATTCACGACGGCAACTTACATCAAAATGCACGTGAATCAAAGGAAGTCACTCCTTTCATCAAACAAGTACTTCATGAGCTAGCATGAAGAAAATGCTTTCAAAAGTTTCCAACACTAACTTAATGTTCAACAACATCATGGAGGAGATAAGGATGTTGTCAATGGGCTCAACAACAACTCATCGGAATTTCCATCTCACTGGACTTCCACCATCATGTGAACACGGTGATAGCATTGATCAGACCCAAAAGATATAATGGTGTATGCTCGAGGGATCAACCACGAGTAAGACAACATTACGAACATCGTTGGTTCTGACTTGATTTGACGATAGCCCACACTCAAATCAAAGGATTGATAAGACAATAGGTCCAGCAACTGATCACAGGGACCAATCGATGAAGATATCATCTTTCTTCAATACACACTACACAAGAATATCCCTTTGGAACGAACTAAGTCAGGCAAGCTTTTATCTTCCAACCCTCCAAGTTGTCGTTTAGCTTAACCAACTAGCTCAGGGATATCTAACACCGACTCTTGGAGAGAAGGTGGTTCATAAGAAACCAACTTGATCACGAGCTCAACATAGCGGTCAGGTGACAACCTGGTAATACTTCTGAGAAGATATTCAGAAAATCACGAACCACCGGTATGTTACTAAGCTCGAGAACAATCTTGCTTTTCAGGGCAAGACGATATGATCAATAGAGCAAGGATTTGAAATAATCCTAACTCATCGATCGAGGAGTGAACCAGGAGAATGGACTAGGTAGCACGATCAATCTTAGAATGATGATTCAATAACCAACACACTAAGAATGAAATTATTGTCCTTTAACTACCCAGCAACGAGGTTGCTAGGCGTATTGATTTCACACATCACAATTCATTTGTCGGTATTCCGGTTGCATCAACACGAAGACCGAGGAATGACTAATGATGGCAAGAAGTATCACTGTACCAAGAGTTCATAGGATGGTGTGCAATTCCTATAACAATCCTGATATAAAGATGGTAATACTCCAAGGTAGAACAGAACAAAAGCTGGATTAGCAATTTGATCTGCGGAGCACAACTTCTTTGACCCAATCCTGGATATGGAAGAGGTACTGGAGTTTGTTTCTCCTAGTCATTCTGCGATAGAATGGCTTGACGGACCACAAGAGTAATAGGCATCGATAAACGAACGCACGCATACTCTTGACTATCAATTGATAGACGAGGGTCAGAATGCAACTAAAGAGAACAACTCAAAGGAACATATAATTTTCTGAGTTGTGGATGCATAGATTAGTATGTCGAACCAAGTTCAACATATTTCTTCCGGATAACCCATGCAGAAAGGTAGAACTGGCAGAGTCACGATTTATGAATGGAGAACTCCTCAAGAATAATCCTGTTGTGATATTTCAGTTCAACGAGGAACTTCTGCCATAAGTAGTTCATGGTATCTGGAAGAAGAAGATACCATGGACTTCAAGGACTATCGCAAAGGTTACTAATATCCTAAAGGCGCTAGCAATTACTATCAACATGAAGTAAGTAGAGTGAATCTCGGGTTCAAGAACCCAGGAATAGAATACCTACTACTAAGTAGCATCACGGGATGCTTTCGGGAATGATGGCCAGAATCATCACGCTGGGAACACAAATCATGGCTAAATTACTAGATGATCCCCTAAGACACCTAGGGTCATAATACTAGCTCCAACATATATGTCAAGGCAATAAAGTACCTCAACTCACTGATTTGTGTGATTAATCTGACCAAAGGCACATCGGAAACAGGAGGAAGGGATTTGCAAATGCATCCGACTATTTAGAAACCTGGGATGACTCGGACAGCATAACGGCTGTAAATGCTCAGAAAGATTTGAGACATTCACAAAAATGGTGGCATAACCACTCAAAAGCACAATATCAAGGTTTCGAGATCAACAGTTAACGTACGGAAGTAGTAGAAACTGAACTCAAGCTTAAATCCAACAATCTATAAGTCTACGGATTAGTAACACGTGATCCTGATAGAAAGAAGAGATAGCCTAGTTCTTAATCCCCGTAGGAAAGATAAGATGACTCAGATCAGAAGGCATAAGGTATAAGGAGTAAAAAGAGCCTTACGTTCCATCCCACAATCAATTCCCTTATATAACTAAAGAATTTCTAGACTCAACTTCGACCAGTTTGGCTTGGTAATCCTACAGGCAGTCAAGCTCTGATACCAACACTGTCAGGACCCCGACTCAATGCCACATCGATCTAGCATGTAACACCCCATATCACTTTGCGGCCTCACGCACGGTATTCCCACGGGTGTCGCCTTACCTTTGCCCGGGACCGTTTGCGTCTTTTGGCACACGTATATGATAGTGTCGCTAGCATCCATATGGTAAGGAGCCCGGGCTGACATGGCTAGTCGTAAACCCAAAGTGGCACAAACTTACAGGGACAGGCATCCATGACCCAGCATCGAACGTGTCGGTCATCAGCGAGTGAATCCAGGCTGTACCACTGGGCTAGCAGGACTCCGGTGAACCGGGCTGTAGCGGGCTAACAGGACTCCGGTATTCATCGCGTGACATTTCCCCAAAGGGACAGACACAGGAACGAAGAAGGACACATGCCGGCCAGCCTAAGTGTTCCGGAGCAGTAGCAGGCTACCATGGCTCGGTGGAAACACTAGGAGACATTTCCCGGTAAGAGAGGCTACTAAAGATAAACAACTAGATAGTCAGATCCCACACATACCAAGCATTTCAATAACACACACACAATATGCTCGATATGTGCAATACCACATGGCATCACAAAATGACTCTACGACTCAGTAGTTTATTCAATAGGCTCCGAGGAGCGAGATATTACAACATGAGTCTCATGACCCAACAATCAGAGCATACAAGTCAAAGCACATGCGGAAGCTTAACATGTCTGAGTACAGACAACTATAAATGAAAAAGGCTGAGAAGCCTGACTATCTATCAGATCCTGCCGAGGGCACAAGATCGTAGCTGAGGTAACAAGCTAAACGTCGAAGTCCAAGTGGAACTACTAGTGAGACTGAAGTCTCTCTGCAAAAACATAAAATAGGCAAACGTGAGTACAAATGTACCCAGCAAGACTTACATCAGAACTAACTACATATGCATCATTATCAACAAGGGGGGGGGGGTGGAGTTTAACTGCAGCAAGCCAGCTTTGACTCGGTGGCTAACTTGAACTACGACTGCAAGTAACTCTTTTGAGGTGGCGCACACGAGTCCACATATTCACCATATCAATACACCACTATGGATCCGCTCCCGTCTCCCTACGAGAACGCCATCCATAGCACTCACGCTTATCTTGCGTGTTTTAGAGTATCCACTTTCACTTGTCTATGAACTATGCAAGGGGTCCAAGTTTCCATATCCGAGGAATCCGGCTATTCGAATAGATGATGTTAACCCTGCAGGGGTGTACTTCTTCACACATGCTTTCACCACTTATCACCCTGTACACGTCATGTACCTCGGCAACCTTCAAGCGGAAGCCAGGCGAGGGAGTCGGCCACGACCTGACTAACCGAACAAGTCTCTAGTCCAGGTTTATCGCCTATTCGGGTTCCATCCGCAAGGAGATCCGGCCGGGGTGTCGCTTACGGCCCCAAACGATGTGTGCAGGGTTCCCAAGCCCACCAACCGGGTGCCACTTGGTACACCGGGCCACTGTGCCTAGTCTGTCCCAAGCCCACCTGTACCGGGTGCCACTTGGTAGACTACTAACACTACCTACAAACACCAGAAACTAGTTGCAACTCCTGGACAGAGATCAAGTTGATTAATAAGTCGAGAGGGCTTGGAGCGCCCGGAGCCCAATGTGTGGTAGTAACTGATCATGGATCACAAACACAGAACTCAGTTCCTGAGGACGACTGCAATGAGACAACCCACCATGTACTCCTACATGGCCTCTCACCGCTACCTTTACCAAATCGTGTTCACACACTTAGCTCACACACATTGGGACATGTTCACACGCCTCTGATTCATCCCCGATGAATCAGACCTGACTCAACTCTAAGCAGTAGCAGGCATGACAAACAAGCATGAATGAGTAGGCACATCAGGGCTCAAACAACTCCTACTCATGCTAGTGGGTTTCATCTATTTATTGTGGCAATGACAGGTCATGCAAAGGATAAAGGGTTCAGCTACCGCAGCAAGTATCAAATATGTCGTTGTTGTCCTAATGCAGTAAAAGAGAGCAGGAGCGAGAGAGTGGGATTTTATCGGAATGAACAAGGGGGTTTTGCTTGCCTGGCACTTCTGAAGATAATATAGCTCTTCATCGGTGTCATCGATCACATCGTCGGTACACGTCTATCGAGAGGGGACAATTACCGGCAATACAGAAAAACACGATCAATGCAATGCACAATATGATGCATGCTATGACATGGCAATATGAATGTGTTTTGGGCTAATGCACCTAAAACCAGATTAAATGAAGTTGGTTTGAATCCAAGATTCAAATTCAAAGTCCATATGTGGTTATTTAAATGTCATTCACTTCATTTGCCCTAAACAGTAGTGATAAGTTGTTCTAACATGCATGTAAATGGTACAGATGGATTCCTTGAATTTTTCTGATAATTTCTCATATATAAATTATTTAATTTGGAGTTACGGTTGAATTTCTATGATTTATTAAAGTTTTAGCTATTTTCTGGAATTTCCTGATTATTTTTAAATCCAGAAAATACTTATTGCGTCAGCCCCACGACACAGTGACATCAGCAGGGTCAACTGGGCGCCCCAGGTCAAACCTAACGTGTGGGGGCCACACGTCAGTGACACAAGAGCTAATCCCGGTCAAACCCAGCGCTGACTGGGGTTTGACCAGGGGTGGGGCCCATTGTCAGTGGCTGTGGGGGTGTTTAGCGTGGTCATTAGTGCTAACTAAATCAGCGCCACGTCAGCTGCCGGTGTTTAACCGCCGGCAACCTCAGATCGCAGCGGCGTCCGCGTCGGGTTTGCACTACAGGGCGCCGTTTTACTCGTGGTTTGTGGCTACGGCTAGCTGGCAAAGCAGCGCATCTAATGGAGCGAACGGGGGGAGCTGGGGTGGCCTGAGTCGACGGCGGCGAGCTCCAAGGCGGCGGCCGGAGTTTGGGCACCTGCGGGTTTGGCGTTGTGGTGCTCGGGAGGGGAAGCTGGTGGGTTCTACGTGCTCCCGGTGAGGTTTGGAGCACGGTGGTGTGCCCGGCTTTGAGCCACGGTGGCTCTGGCCACGACGGTGACAAGGCACGGCGGCGGCGAGCTCTCGGATCCGGCGGAAGCAATGGCTAGAGCGGCCAAACGACATGGGAAGAAGAGGGGAACGGGTCAGCAGCTCACCGCGAAGCTGCAGGGAGGGTTAGTGGGCTCGGGGGCGCGCCGGAGTGGCCGAATCGACGGAGAAGGGCGCCGGGGCCGAAGCTTGAAGACGATGGAGAAGGCGGCTGCTCGGGGCCCTTCTGGTCGCGTGAGACGACGAGGAGGACAGGGGTGGAACAGCGGAGCTTTGGGAGGCGTCGGGAAGGCGAGACGGTGGCTGTGGCCGCGCGAGCGCTGGTCGGCGGCGACGGGCTCCATTCGGGTGAAGAGAACAGAGGAGGGGGAGAGTGTTCCGGGGAGAGGATGAGGACGC
>NC_041389.1:85221294-85225001 GCF_002162155.2 Triticum dicoccoides
TGTAGAGCCTATGTCTTAAGCATAGGGGACGACCTTCGTTCCTTTCTCTCTATTCTGCCATGGTCGAGCTTTAAGTCTTAACTTCATACCTTACAACTCAGGCAAGAACTCCTTCTTTGACTGATCCATCTTGAACACCTTCAAGATCACGTCAAGGCATGTGCTCATTTGAAAGTACTATTAAGCGTTTTGATCTATCCTTATAGATCTTGATGCTCAATGTTCAAGTAGCTTAATCCAGGTTTTCCATTGAAAACACTTTCCAAATAACCCTATATGCTTTCCAGAAATTCTACGTCATTTCTGATCATTAATATGTCAACAACATATACTCATCAGAAATTCTATAGTGCTCCCACTCACTTCTTTGGAAATACAAGTTTCTCATAAACTTTGTATACACCCAAAATCTTTGATCATCATCAAAGCATACATTCCAACTCCGAGATGTTCACTCCAGTCCTCAGAAGGATTGCTGGAGCTTTGCATACTTATTAGCATATTTCAGGATGGACAAAACCTTCCGGTTGTATCACATACAACCTTTCCTCAAAAATCGTCGAGGAAACAATGTTTTGACATCCTATCTGCAAGATTTCATAAATAATGCAGTAATTGCTAATATAATTCCAACAGACTCTTAGCATCGCTACGAGTGAGAAAGTCTCATTGTAGTCAACTCCTTGAACTTGCCGAAAAACATCTTAACGACAAGTCGAGCTTTCTCAATGGTGACACTTACCATCATTGTCTGTCTTCCTTTCAAAAAATCCATCTGCACTCAACAGCCTTACGACCATCGAGCTGTTCTGCCAAAGTCTACACTTTGTTTTCATACATGGATCCTCTCTCGGATTTTATGGCCTCGAGCCATTTATCGGAATCCGGGCCCACCATCGCTTCTCCATAGCTCGTAGGTTCATTGTTATCTAGCAACATGACTTCCAAGACAGGATTACGTACCACTCTGAAGTAGTACGCATCCTTGTCATCCCACGAGGTTTGGTAGTGACTCGATCCGAAGTTTCATGATTACTATCATAAGCTTCCACTTAGTTGGTGTACGTGCCACAGGAACAACTTCCTGTGCCCTGCTACACACTTGTTGAAGTGACGGTTCAATAACCTCATCAAGTCTCCACCATCCTCCCACTCAATTCTTTCGAGAGAAACTTTTCCTCGAGAAAGGACCCGATTCTAGAAACAATCCCTTATTGCTTTCGAATCTGAGACAGGAGATATACCCAACTGTTTTGGGTGTCCTATGAAGATGCATTTATCCGCTTTGGGTTCGAGCTTATCAGCCTGAAACCTTTCCACATAAGCATCGCAGCCCCAAACTTCTAAGAAATGACAGCTTAGGTTTCTCTAAACCATAATTCATACGGTGTCATCTCAACGGAATTACGTGGTGCCCTATTTAAAGTGAATGTGGTTGTCTCTAATGCCTAACCCATGAACGATAGTGGTAACTCGATAAGAGACATCATGGTATGCACCATATCCAATAGGGTGCAACTATGACGTTTGGACACACCATCACACTATGGTGTTCCAGGCTGTATCAGTTGTGAAACAATTTCCACAATGTCTTAATTCTGTGCCAAACTCGTGATTCAGATATTCATCTCTATGATCATATCATAGATCTTTTATCCTCTTGTCACGACGATCTTTCAACTTCACACTGAAATTACTTGAACCTTTCAATAATTCAGACTCGTGATTCATCAAGTAAATATACTCAACATCTACTCGAATCATCTGTGAAGTAAGAACATAACGATATTCACTGCATGCCTCAGAACTCATTGAACTGCACACATCAAAATGTGTTACTTCCAACAAGTTGCTATCTTGTTCCATCTTACTGAAAACGAGGCTTTTCAGTCATCTTGCCCGTGTGGTATGATTTGCATGTCCCAAGTGATTCAAAATCAAGTGAGTCAAAACGGTCCATTTGCATGGAGTTTCTTCATGCATATACACCAATATGACTTACGTGGCAGTGCCACAAGTAGGTGGTACTATCATTACTATCTTTTGGCATGAACATGTGTATCATTACGATCGAGATTTAATAAACCATTCATTTTAGGTGTAAGACCATTGAAGGTATTATTCAAATAAACAGAGTAACCATTATTCTCCTTAAATGAATAACCGTATTGCGATAGACGTAATCCAATCATGTCTATGCTCAACGCAAACACCAGATAACAATTATTTAGGTTTAACACCAATCTCTTTGGTAGAGGGAGCGTGCGATGCTTGATCATATCAAGCTCGGAAAAACTTCCAACACATATTGTTAGCTCACCTTTAGCTAGTCTCCGTTTATTCCGTAGCCTTTTGTTTTGAGTTACTAACACTTAGCAACCGAACCGGTATCTAATACCCTGGTGCTACTAGGAGTACTAGAAAAGTACACATTAACACAATGTATATCCAATATACTTCTATCGACCTTGCCAGCCTTCTTATCTACCAAGTATCTAGGGTAATTTTGCTCTAGTGGTTGTTCCCCTTATTACAGAAGCACTTAGTCTCGGGTTTGGGTTTTACCTTGGGTTTCTTCACTAGAGCGGCAGCTGATTTGCCGTTTCATGAAGTATCCCTTCTTGCCCTTGCCCTTCTTGAAACTAGTGGTTTCACCAACCATCAACAATTGATGCTCCTTCTTGATTTCTACTTTCGTGGTGTCAAACATCACGAATATCTCAAGGATCATCATATCTATCCCTGATTTGTTATAGTTCATCACAAAGCTCTAGCAGCTTGGTGGTAATGACTTTGGAGAAACTATCACTATTTCATCTGGAAGATCAACTCCCACTTGATTCAAGTGATTGTTGTACTCAGACAATCTGAGCACAAGCTCAACAATTGAGCTTCTCTCCTTAGTTTGTAGGCTAAGAAAATCATCGGAGGTCTTATACTTCTTGATGTGGGCACGAGCCTGAAATCCCAATTTCAGCCCTCAAAACATCTCATATGTTTCGCGACGTTTCAAAACGTCTTCGGTGCCTCAATTCTAAGCCGTTTTACTGAACGATCATGTAGTTATCAAAATGTGTATGTCAGATGTTCCCAACATCCACAGACGACGTTCGAGGTTCAGCACACTGAGCGGTGCATTAAGGACACAAGCCTTCTATGAAGCAATGAGGACAATCCTCAGTTTACGGACCTAGTCCGCATAATTGCTACTATCAACTTTCAACTAAATTTTCTCTAGGAACATATCTAAACAGTAGAACTATAGCGTGAGCTACGACATAATTTGCAAAAACCTTTTGACTATGTTCAGGATAATTAAGTTCATCTTATGAACTCCCACTCAGATAGACATCCCTCTAGTCATCTAAGTGATTGCATGATCCGAGTCAAACTAGGCCGTGTCCGATCATCACGTGAGACGGACTAGTCATCATCGGTGAACATCTTCATGTTGATCGTATCTTCTATACGACTCATGCTCGACCTTTCGGTCTCCGTGTTCCGAGGCCATGTCTGTACATGCTAGGCTCGTCAAGTTAACCCTAAGTGTTTCGCGTGTGTTCCGAGGCCATGTCTGTACATGCTAGGCTCATCAACACCCGTTGTATTTGAACGTCTGAATAAAACACCCGATCATCACGTGATGTTTTGAAACAGCGAACTGTCGCAACGGTGCACAGTTAGGGGAGAACACTTCTTGAAATTGT
>NC_041389.1:85225373-85299790 GCF_002162155.2 Triticum dicoccoides
GGCCATATCACATCACATAGCATACCCTGCAAAAACAAGTTAGACGTCCTCTAATTGTTGCTTGCATGTTTTACGTGGCTGCTATGGGTTTCTAGCAAGAACGTTTCTTACCTACGCATGAACCACAACGTGATATGCCAATTGCTATTTACCCTTCATAAGGACCCTTTTCATCGAATCCGATCCGACTAAAGTGGGAGAGACAGACACCCGCCAGCCACCTTATGCAACTAGTGCATGTTTGTCGGTGGAACCGGTCTCACATAAGCGTACGTGTAAGGTTGGTCCGGGCCGCTTCATCCCACGATGCCGCCGAATCAAGATAAGACTAGTAACGGCAAGCATATTGAACAATATCGACGCCCACAACTACTTTGTGTTCTACTCGTGCAAAGAATCTTCGCAATAGACCTAGCTCATGATGCCACTGTAGGGTAACGTAGCAGAAATTCAAAATTTTCCTACGTATCACCAAGATCTATCTATGGAGAGACCAGCAACGAGTAGAAAGGAGAGTGCATCTACATACCCTTGTAGATCGCTAAGCGGAAGCGTTCAAGTGAACGGGGTTGATGGAGTTGTACTCGTCGTGATTCAGATCACCGATGATCCTAGTGCCGAACGGACGGCACCTCCGCGTTCAACACACGTACAGCTCGAAGATGTCTCCCACGCCTTGATCCAACAAGGAGAGAGGGAGAGGTTGAGGAAGACTCCATCCAGCAGCAGCACAACGGCGTGGTGGTGATGGAGGAGCGTGGCAATCCTGCAGGGCTTCGCCAAGCACCTACGGGAGAGGAGGAGGTGTCACGAGAGGGAGGGAGGCGCCAAGGGCTCAGGTATGGATGCCCTCCCTCCCCTCCACTATATATAGGGGAAGGGGAGAGGGGGGAGGCGCAGCCTTGCCCCTTCCTCCAAGGAAGGGGTGCGGCTAAGAGGGGGGGAGGAGTCCATCCTCCCCAAGGCACCTCGGAGGTGCCTTCCCCCTTTAGGACTCTCCCCTTTTTCCTATATCTTGGCGCATGGGCCTCTAGGGGCTGGTGCCCTTGGCCCATGTAGGCCAAGGCGCACCCCCTACAGCCCATGTGGCCCCCCGGGGCAGGTGGCCCCACCCGGTGGGCCCCCGGGACCCTTCCGGTGGTCCTGGTACAATACCGATGACCCCGAAACTTGTCCCGATGGCCGAAACAGGACTTCCTATATATAAATCTTCACCTCCGGACCATTCCGGAACTCCTCGTGACGTCCGGGATCTCATCCGGGACTCCGAACAACATTCGGTAACCACATACAAGCTTCCTTTATAACCCTAGCGTCATCGAACCTTAAGTGTGTAGACCCTACGGGTTCGGGAGACATGCAGACATGACCGAGATGTTCTCCGGTCAATAACCAACAGCGGGATCTGGATACCCATGTTGGCTCCCACATGTTCCACGATGATCTCATCGGATGAACCACGATGTCAAGGACTCAATCGATCCCGTATACAATTCCCTTTGTCTAGCGGTATGGTACTTGCCCGAGATTCGATCGTCGGTATACCGATACCTTGTTCAATCTCGTTACCGGCAAGTCTCTTTACTCGTTCCGTAACACATCATCCCGTGATCAACCCCTTGGTCACATTGTGCACATTATGATGATGTCCTACCGAGTGGGCCCAGAGATACCTCTCCGTTTACACGGAGTGACAAAATCCCAATCTCGATTCGTGCCAACCCAACAGACACTTTCAGAGATACCCGTAGTGTACCTTTATAGCCACCCAGTTACATTGTGACATTTGGCACACCCAAAGCACTCCTACAGTATCCGGGAGTTGCACAATCTCATGGTCTAAGGAAATGATACTTGACATTAGAAAAGCTTTAGCATACGAACTACATGATCTTGTGCTAGGCTTAGGATTGGGTCTTGTCCATCACATCATTCTCCTAATGATGTGATCCCGTTATCAACGACATCCAATGTCCATGGTCAGGAAACCGTAACCATCTGTTGATTAACGAGCTAGTCAACTAGAGGCTTACTAGGGACATGGTGTTGTCTATGTATCCACACATGTATCTGAGTTTCCTATCAATACAATTCTAGCATGGATAATAAACGATTATCATGAACAAGGAAATATAATAATAATCAATTTATTATTGCCTCTAGGGCATATTTCCAACAGCACGCCCTTCATAAATCGAACCATCACCGGGGAAGTTCCATGCTTTCGAGAGCGAAATCACCAAGATTGAAGGGGAATCCAAATTTTCTTTGTCCTTTGCCCTGGAGTTTTTTTTTCTACGACGAACATACACCCTGCAAATCACCATTCAAATTTGGCTTTTTTCCGGGCTCATTTACCATATTTAGGGGATTATGTGCATTTTCTAGGCATTTGGCGCATATAAATCCAATCCAGCTACAGCTGCACGGATGTGATGTAAGGGATGTGGATTGCCGTTTGATCGTGGCACATCCTACGGTGCACAGGCGCGATCCGCGTGGCTGGGGTTTCGGCTAATCATAACGCAACACACAATAGCCTCAGTGCACACTATTTCCGAAAGCGACGGAGATGAACCGTGTGTGATAATGAACGAGCAAAATTGTAAGGGAAGCCAAATTTTCTTTGTCATTTGTTGTTGAGCTCTTAAAAACCACCACAATGTACGACTACCCGGCCCCTCCGTCCCAGAGCTCTCTCCAAGTATCGTTCATGGCACCGCGGCACGCAATAACTGGTAAGGAAGCGATGGCATCCCGCCGCGCCGTGTTCCTCGCTGCCTACGACCGCACACATGGTAAGGAAGTGATGGCATTTCGCCGCGCCAAGTTCATCGCCGCCGGCGGCCACACAGTTACGTGGGAGGACTTTGAGGCTGCCATGGCCGAATGGGCGGTGGATATAGAGGCGGCCAAAGCCGCACAGGAGGATCGGAAAAGGCAGAAAGTAGTCAAGAAAAGAGAGTTCCGCCGCTGCAAGAAAGAAGAGACCACATGTTGTGGTGAGGAGAGCTTGGCGGAGATCGCAGCACAGTGGGCTGCCGCCTACAAGGCCGGGATGAAGAACACCGACATCTGGCCAGCATGCCCCGATGGCAGCATGTGAGAAGTAGTTTAAGTTTGTAGTATTAGAGCAAATTACCAGTAGTACTTTAAGTTTTTAGTATTAACGTACAATGTCAGTAAGAGCATCCTTTGAGGGCTTTAAGCATTGATTAGCATGTGTGCTCGTGGTTTCTTTGCGTTAATCATTAGAAGATGACAAAACACACGGTTTCTATGCCGTACCCGTGTGCGTTTTTTTGCGTTAATGACCCATAAGTCAGTTACCTATGCGATGTTTCCTAATAAACCAGGTGTACCATTGACTGAAAAAATCAACTACACGTGTACATTTTTTTTGGAGATGGGATCTGCCAAGTTTCTGTTTTCTCGCACACGAGTATTTTACGCGCTTCGTTTGTGTTGTGTGTTTCCCCCGCCCAAGTTTCAAGTTTCACAGTGAAATTTTCATTAGGCGCGCGATTTCAGAATTTATTCCTCAAACCACATCCCCACCCATCAAATTTCATCAAATATCTCTCCCCCCGCGCCTCCCCCTACCGGCAGCTCAAACCGCCGTTGCTGCAACCACAACTTCAACCACGTCTACGTTCTGCTTGGATCCAGTCAGGTAACCCACCGATCTCTATCATGGCCCCGGCCTAATTGCTTAAATGGCGCCTGCGAAACATCCTCATGCCTCCAAATCCCCACCGCCCCTACCTCTAGAGCATCGCCGCGCAAGCCCAACCACATATCACATGGAGGTCGAGGAGCTGATGGCGGTCCATGACCCGATGGCCGCTGTATGTGTTGACCCGGAGGAACACCTCGCCTCCGCCGCCACCGACACGGTACAAGCTCTGTCCCAGATGAAGTGCCCCAGCGAATACACCCAGGACTTAATGGGTATGATCTAACCAGCTAAATCTTACCAATACCACTTGCAATGGCTATGTTTTGTATGGTTGATGTATTAAGCATGTTCATGCCTTGTTTATTTTAGTACTGCACACTGTGTGATGTTCAAGTATTAACTGTCCAGTTCAATTTCACCAATACCAGCAACATACTTACAATACAGGACTCAGGATATCACTAGAGATGCTGCCCATTTGCTATTTTTGGTGGATGCTAACCCTGTTGTACTTAACATGCATGTCCATGTACTTACGCAGGGTCATAACGGCCGATGTTGTTGTTTGAAGTCGAGGTTAGCTGCATCCCATGTCTTACAGTATTTCACATCATTTGTGCAATTGCAGTTTAGTTTCTACCATTTACTGGTTGCCTGTAGGTACACATGTCAGTGGCAGTGATCCCCGCTTCGACCCGGAGGAATAGCTCGCCGCCGCCGCCGCTGACTTTGGGCGGGCTCTGGAAAAGATGGAGTGCCCCAACAACTACCTCTCAGGACTTACCAAGTATGTACTCACCAGTTCAATCTTACCAATACCAGTTGCAATTAATGGCTATGTTTTGTACGGTCGATGTATTAAGCATGTTCTAGTAAACATGCCCAACATGTTTTAGCTACTTTCCCTACCTTTTTATAGACAACTGAGCCATTATCTGCTCTAGCAGCGCCTGCCTTGTGATGTTTAACTCTGCCAACTGCATTTTTATCAGTACCGGTTTTGATGGCTATTAAGCCTGTTGCTATTAACAGTTGAGTCCATTTTTAAACAGTTGTATTTCAATGGCTACAAACTTACAAAACATGACTTAGGATGCTGTTAAGCCTGTTGTAATTAATAGTTGTATCCATTTTTTAATCTATCCCTTTGCTACCATGCTACTCTCCGCAATGAAGATATACTAGAGATGCTGCCCATTTGCTATTTTTGGTGGATGCTAACCCTGTTTTACTTAACATGCATTTCCATGTACTTACACAGGGCCATAACGGGCGATGCTGTTGTTTGCCGTTGAGGTTAGCTGCATCCCATGTCTTACATTATTTTACATCATTTGTGCAATTGTAGTTTGGCTTCTAACATTTACTTGCTTCTTGTAGGTACACATGTCGGGGGCACTGATCAATGCTTCAACCTGGAGGAAGAGCTCGCCTCCGCCGCCGCTGACTTTGGGCGGGCTCTGGCCAAGATGAAGTGCCCCAGCCACTACCTCTCAGGACTTACCAAGTATGAACTCACCAGTTCAATCTTACCAATACCAATTGCAATTAATGGCTATGTTTTGTACGGTCAATGTCTTAAGCATATTGTAGTAAACATGCCTAACACGTTTTAGCTATCTTCCCTACCTTTTTATAGACAACTGGGCCATTATCTACTCTGGCAACACCTGCCTTGTGATGTTTAACTCTACCAATTGCATTTTTATCAGTACCGGTTTCAAGGCCATTAAGCCTGTTGCAATTAACAGTTGTATCCTTTTTTAAACAGTTTTATTTCAATGGCTACAAACTTACAAAACATGAATTAGGATGTTGTTAAGCCTGTTGCAATTAACATTTGTATCCATTTTTTAATCCGTTCCTTTGCTACTGTGCTACTCTTTCGCAATGAAGATATCACTGCAGATGCTACCATTTTATGACCATTTGCTATTTTGGTGGATGTTAACCCTGTTGTAGTTAACATTGGCATTCCATGCACTTACACAGGGCTACAATGGGCGATGTTGTTGTTTGCCGTCGAAGTTAGCTGCATCCCATGTCTTATACACCATCTATTCCTAAATATAAGTATTTTTAGAGATTCCAATATAGACTACATAAGGAGCAAAATGAGTGAATCTAGATTCTAATCTAAACTATATCTATAATTCTATATACATCCGTATGTAGTTCATATTGAAATATCTAAAAATACTTGTACTTAGGAATGTAGGTAGTTGTATTTTACATCATTTGTGCAATCTCAGTTTAGCTTCTAACATTTACTGGTTGCTTTGTAGGTACATATATGTCGGTGTACTAGAGTAGGGGTACCCTAGTATCCCGAACTTGTGCACGGGTAGTCGCAGCACCCCGCGGCAAGGCTTGCCGGGTGACCGCCAAGATCCTCCGTGGTTCCTTTGGAGCCATTCAAGAACAAAGTGTTCAAGTCAAGGAGACAAGACCCCGGCAAGAGGAGCTTGCCGGGAAGGCCAATCAAGGCATCTCAAGGAACTTGCCGCGATGCGCCTCGCGTCCCGGCAAGGCCCGGTGAGCGACAAGCTTCCGGGCGCGGCAAGACAACGATCGCGGCAAGGCGCTTGCCGCGGCGAGCTACCTCTCTGTACCCACGCTCCAGCGCATCCACCAACGTGTTGCCCTAGGGCCTTTCCAGGCGAGCGTGGCGAGAGGCCGTGCAGCCAGCGGTGCGAGGTGGCAAGCGACGCTGACAAGATTGCCATCGTGGCGAGCGGTGGTGCCCCTGGCGGTCCCTTTTTGCACTGTTTGGGCGACACAGACGGGCATTTAATGCCTTTGTCCCCTGCCGTCAGGGTTAGGTAGGATACACTGTGCAAGTAGGTGTACCAACCGCAGTTCTTTTACATTTTTGCCCTTGCATGCGTTGCCACTTGTTGGTGACCCCTTTTAGCATATAAAAGGAGGCCCATGCGCAACGTAGAGGGGGGTTCGAAACCAGAATACGCTCATGCTCGGTCTCGTTAGCAGCTGGTGTGTACTGTAGCTCCCAGCGCTCCCGAGCAAGAACACAATACCAATCACAAAGCAGCAGTAGGAGTATTATCTCTCCGGAGAGCTCCGAAGCTAGGTAAACCGCTCGTGTGCTTCGCCTCGATCCGCTCTTCGTGCGATCTCCGCCCCCTGCCGAACCGAAAGGGGCTCCGGTCCCATAGGTGTCCGTTCCCACAACATCTAATGGCGCGCCAGGTAGGGGGCATCGAGGTTGTGTGAACCTGATCCGGTGTTCGCGCGAGCTAGATCTTCATCTTCTTCATCATCTTCATCGACATGCCACCGAAGAAGAAGGCTTCTGAGGTGGATGCTCCGTCCACGTCGATCCCACCGCCACCGGAGCAAATTGGTGGTGGGATTGACGCCGGCGGAGGAACGGGCGCCGACGAGGGAGCTTACGGTGCTGCCAGGTCCAAGGACAAGGCTGCACAGACCTCGGCGTCCGTGCATGCACCGCGCCCATCTCAGGAGGTGCGGGACCAACAGCGTCATGGTACTCGCGGTACCATACGTTCGTTGGACCGAGATCGAGCTGGTGGATCTCGGGATGCTCAAGACCAGCATGCGCGCCAACATGCTGGCACAGGCAAGGCACGGTCGCCCGGACGGGATGCTGCTCCTTCCAACATAGCTAGAAGTTCGAGCATATCCCGCTCCTCGCACCGTTCACCACCGCCACCCAAGACTCCAGCAGAAGCTTTGGCACGAGCTCAACTGCTCCTGGACTATCCTCCAACGTCGGACAAGATCGACGATTGGAGGGCCACCATTCAGAGTCTCATCAGCTTCGCCAACGGCGACACTCCACGGTAGCCGAATGCATCGCAGCCATGGCAAGACTGCCAGGCACAGGCCGGTGGCGACAAGACCGGTGGGGGTGCAACCACCGTGCACTCTCCGCCCCGAAGGCCAAGATCGCTCACTCGCCGGGTCAACCTCGACACCGACTCCACCATGTTGTCAGATCCGCGAGCTCGTCGCGATCAGCGCCAAGTTCTTCACGAACGACAGCAAGAAGACGCTCGTACTCGCATCGAGCGTTGAAGAGAAGCGTGGCGTCAATCAGACCAGCGCACTAGGCCCACTGTCGACATGCATGCGCCAGGGGAACCAGGCGACTTGCCATACGCGGTAGGTTGCCCTGCGTTCACTCATGAGCTGCGGCAAGTCCAGTGGCCCAGCACGAAGAATTTCAAACCAGACGTACCAGAGAAGTACGACGGCAAGCTGCATCCGTCAGAGTTCCTCAGCATCTACACCATCGCGGTGCAAGCTGCTGGGGGGCGCGACGACAAGATCCTTGCCAACTACTTCCCACTGGTGCTCAAGCCCAATGTCAGGTCCTGGCTCATGCACTTGCCGGACAACTCCATATCCTCATGGGCAGATCTATGCCATCAGTTTGTCGGCGCCTTTACAGGCGGCAACAAGCCTCATGGCCAAGAGAGCGATCTTCATCTGCTCGCCCAGAAGGAAGGAGAGCCCCTGCGCAAGTATATTCAAAGATTCAGCCAGGTGCAGCGCAACATCCTAGATGTCCACCCTGCCGCGGTCATCAGCGCATTCCATCAGAACGTGCGTAATCGCAGGATGCGGGAGGAGATGGCGATGTGCAAGATCAGAGACGTCAGTGAGCTATATGCCCTGGGCGACAAGTGTGCACGTGCTGAGGAAGGGAGGAAACTCCCCGGAGAGAATGCAGGAGCCGGAGGATCTGACAGTGATGATGCTGCCCCGGCAAGGAAAAACCGGCGGTGGAACAACAGGAAAAAGAAGGGAAAATATGTGCTAGTCGTTGAGCAGTCCGGCAACGGAGGTGGCGCCAAGGAAGCCGAAACTGTGGCGGCCACCGACAAGCAGGGCGGCTCCGACAAGCAGTACTGCAAGATCCACCGCACCAAGGGCCATGATCTCCAAAGCTGCAAGAAGGTCGAGCAGCTTGTCGAGCAGCAAAAGGCTGAGTACGAGCGACGCGACAAGGAGAAGGCCCAGGAAGGTACTGGAGGATCCGGCAAGAAGCGCCTCGGCCGGGGAGGATGCCGCGGCAAGGCCAAGCAGCGACAAGGAGACAGACCTCCCCGCGGCCGCGACAAGGATGAAGATGAAGATGACGATGAAGATATGGAGGATGACGAGGCCGATGAGCAGGAGTTTCAGAAAGCCACAGAGGTCCTTTGCGTTGACGGCGGTGCTTCTCTGCATACTTCACACCGCCAGCTCAAGCAGTGGGTGCGGGAAGTCAATGCGGCAGAACCACCTGTCGAGTCACGCAAGCCTCTGAAATGGTCCAGCACGCCTATCATCTTCGATATTGAGGACCACCCTGATCGCATAACTGCGGCCGGGTGCTTGCCGATGTTGGTTTCACCAACTATCCGCAACCTCAAGGTCACTAAGATGCTAGTTGACGGCGGGGCCGTCTTGAACCTGATCTCCTCCGCGGTGCTCCAGAAACTCCAAATCCCTGACAGCGAGCTCGAAGAGACCGACACATTCCAAGGAATCAATCCGGGAAGGAGCAAGCTGAAGGGAAAGATCACATTGCCGGTGACATTTGGCAGCGAGTTGAACTTCAGGACTTAGAGGGTCACTTTTGACGTTGCTGACTTTCCATTGCCTTACAATGGGATACTCGGCCGTCCAGCGCTCGCCAAATTCATGGCAGCCTCTCACTATGCATACAATGTACTGAAGATGCCAGGCCCGATAAGTGTCATCTCTGTCCCTGGCGACAAGAAGGATGCTCTTATCTGCGCCGACAAGATCTACCGGGAAGCAGCAGCCGCAGCTGAATGCAAGACACTTGCCGCTGAAGCTCCCGGGGAGAAGAAGAAGACCAAGTCTGGCAAGAGTTCTGATGCCCACTCCGGCAAGCGCACCTCCTCGGAGTGCTGCGCTACTGTCGAAGATCTACCGGCAAGTGTAAGAAGGCAATGGCAGCTCCGCCAGAGACCAAGAAGGTGCCCGCCAAGGAGGACGGCACTGGTGGTACCTTCACCATCAGTGCCACGCTCAACCCTAAATAGGAAAGCGCGCTCGTTACTTTCCTGCGGGCGAACGTCGACGTGTTTGCATGGCAACCGTCTGATATCCCCGGTGTTCCCAGGAAAGTAATCGAGCACCATCTTGCCGTTTGTCCTCATGCACGGCCCGTCAAGCAGAAAGTCAGGAAACAAGCAGTGGAGCGCCAAGAATTCATTGCAGAAGAGATCAAGAAGTTGGAAGCAGCAGGCCTTGTCAGAGGAGTGCTCCATCCTACGTGGTTGGCCAATCCTGTAGTCGTGCGCAAGGCAAACGGGAAATGGAGGCTTTGTATCGACTTTACCGATGTTAATAAAGCTTGTCCCAAAGACCCATTTCCCTTGCCACGCATTGACCAGATTGTTGACTCCACGGCCGGATGTGACTTGCTTTCATTTCTTGATGCATACTCAGGATACCATCAGATCTTCATGGCAGAAGAGGATGAGGAGAAGACCGCATTCATCACTCCGTGTGGCACGTACTGTTTCGTATGGATGCCTTTCGGTTTGAAGAATGCTGGTTCAACATTTGCAAGGGTTGTACATGATGCTTTTGAGCCACAAATACACATAAATGTGGAAGCCTACATGGATGACATAGTGGTCAAGAGCAAAGACAAGCCAACTCTGATTCAAGATTTAGATGAAACCTTCACAAATCTGCGCAAGATCAACCTCAAGCTCAACCCCGAGAAGTGTGTGTTTGGAGTTCCCTCCGGCAAGCTTCTCGGGTTTTTCGTGTCTTAGCGGGGGATTGAAGCCAATCCCGACAATATCAAGGCCATTGAGCAGATTGAAGCACCAAAGTGCGTCAAGGATGTACGAAGGCTTGCCGGTTGCGTGGCTGCTGTCAGCAGGTTTATCTCTAAGTCTGCTGAGCGCGCCCTGCCATTTTTCAAAATATTGAAAAAGGCAGGTCCGATGAAATGGACTCCGGAAGCGGAGGCTGCGCTGCAGGACTTGAAGAGATACCTGTCCTCCGCTCCAATACTTGTCTCACCTAAGCCACAAGAGAAGATGCTGCTGTATATAGCAGCAACCAATCAAGTGGTTAGTGCTGCGTTAGTAGCGGAGAGGGAGGCAGATGATGAGCCAGCAACCACGGCAAACGCATCCAGTGTCAGGACCCCGACTCAATGCCACATCGATCTAGCATGTAACACCTCATATCACTTTGCGGTCTCACGCACGGTATTCCCACGGGTGTCGCCTTACCTTTGCCCGGGACCGTTTGCGCCTTTTGTCTCACGTATATGATGATGTCGCTAGCATCCATATGATAAAGAGTCCGGGCTGACATGACTAGTCGTAAACCCAAAGTGGCACAGACTTACAGGGACAGGCATCCATGACCCAGCATCGAACGTGTCGGTCATCAGCAAGTGGGTCCGGGCTGTAGCACTGGGCTAGCAGGACTCCGGTAAACCGGGCTGTAGCGGGCTAACAGGGCTCCGGTACTCAATGCGTGACATTTCCCCAAAGGGACAGACACAGGAACGAAGAAGGACACATGCCGGCCAGCCTAAGTGTTTCGGAGCAGTAGCAAGCTACCATGGCTCGGTGGAAACACTAGGAGACATTTCCCGGTAAGAGAGGCTACCAAAGATAAACAACTAGATGGTCAGATCCCACACATACCAAGCATTTCAATAACATACACACAATATGCTCGATATGTGCAAATACAACATGGCATCACAACATGACTCTACGACTCAAGTAATTTATTCAATAGGCTCCGAGGAGCGAGATATTACAAACATGGGTCTCATGACCCAACAATCAGAGCATACAGGGCAAGCACATGCGGAAGCTTAACATGTCTGAGTACAGACATCTAGAAATGAAAAAGGCTGAGAAGCCTGGCTATCTATCAGATCCTGCCGAGGCACAAGATCGTAGTTGAGGTAACAAGCTAAACGTCGAAGTCCACGCGAAACTACTAGTGAGACCGAAGTCTCTCTGCAAAACATAAAATAGGCAAACGTGAGTACAAATGTACCCAGCAAGACTTACATCAGAAATAACTACATATGCATCATTATCAACAAAGGGGATGGTGGGGTTTAACTGCAGCAAGCCAGCTTTGACTCGGTGGCTATCCTGAACTACGACCGCAATGTAACTCTTTGAGGTGGCGCACACGAGTCCACATATTCACCATATCAATACACCACTATGGATCCGCTCCCGTCTCCCTACGAGAACGCCATCCATAGCACTCACGCTTATCTTGCGCATTTTAAAGTATCCACTTTCACTTGTCTATGAACTGATATAAGCAACCCAGAAGTCCTTTTCCGCGGACACGGCTATTCGAATAGATGATGTTAACCCTGCAGGGGTGTACTTCTTCATACATGTTTCCACCACTTAGCGTCTGCACACGACATGTGCTCGGCAGACTTCAAGCGAAAGCCGACGTGGGTGTAGACCACGACCTACCTAAACACCTAAGTCTCTAGTCCAGGTTTATCGCCTATTCGGGTTCCATCCATGAGGAGATCCGGCCGGAGTTTCGCTCACAGCCCCAAACGATGTGAACAGGGTTCTGTGACACCAAACGGGTGCCCGGTTTACCCGGCCACGTGCCTACCGCATCACAGCCCACCCCTACGGCCAGCGCTGTCCACGGCCTCCAGCATACTACAAACACCAGAAACTACTTGCAACTCCTGGACAGAGGACAAGGGTGAATAAGAAGTCGAGCGGGGTCATATTTCAGGGCCCAATGTATGGTAGTAGCTGAATCATGGATCACAAACACAGAACTTAGTTCCTGAGGACGGCTGCAATGAGACAACCCACCATGTACTCCTACATGGCCTCTCACCGCTACCTTTACCAAAACGTGTTCACACACTTAGCTCACACACAATAGGACATGTTCACACACCTCTGATTCATCCCCGATGAATCAGACCTGACTCAACTCTAAGCAGTAGCAGGCATGACAAACAAGCAAGAATGAGTAGGCACAACAGGGCTCAAACAACTCCTACTCATGCTAGTGGGTTTCATCTATTTACTGTGGCAATGACAGGTCATGCAAAGGATAAAGGGGTTCAGCTACCGCAGCAAGTAACAGACGAATCGATGTTGTCCTAATGCAGTAAAAGAGAGCAGGAGCGAGAGAGTGGGATTTTATCGGAATGAACAAGGGGGTTTTGCTTGCCTGGCACTTCTGAATATAACATTGAGTCTTCATCAGTGTCAACGATCACATCATCGGTACACGTCTATCGAGAGGGGACAAATACCGGCAACACAGAAGGGAACACAATCAATGCAATGCACAATATGATGCATGATCATGACATGGAAAAATGAATGTGTTATGAGCTAATGCAACTAGCAATAGATTAAATGAAGTTGGTTTGAATACAAGATTCAAATTCAAACTCCATATGTGATTATTTAAATACCCTTTAATTGATTTGTGCTAAACAGCAGCTATAAGTTGTTCTGACATGCATGAAAATGGTACAGATGGATTCCTTGAATTTTTCTGATAATTTTTCATATATAATTTATTTAACTTGGAGTTACGGTTAATTTTCTATGAATTTTAGAAGTTTTAGGCATTTTCTGAAATTTCCTGAATTATAATAAATCCAGAAAATACTTATTGCGTCAGCATGACATCATCATGACGTCAGCAGGTCAACAGAGGCTGGTCCGGGTCAAACCTGACGTGTGGGGTCCACACGTCAGTGACACAGAAGCTAATCCCGCGTTGACTCAGGCTTTGACCCGCTACGGGGCCCGCTGTCAGTGTCTGTTAGTGTGTTAATGGGAGGGGGATTAGCCGCTAATGACGGTTCACGTCAGGTGCGCCGACGGTTGGACGACGACGACGATCAGAGCGGCAGTGGCTCGCCGGAGTTGCGCTAGAGACGACGGTTCGACGCGCCAGGGGCACCAGAGGATAGCCCGTGCCCGCGCGCATCTAGGGGAACCATCGGGAGGTGCGGAGGTGGACGGAGTTCGCCGGAGGCGAGGTTGTGGCGGCGGCCGGAGTTCGGCGCCGATGGAAACTACGACACCGAGCACGGGAGGAGCTACGGTTAGCATCTACGTGTTCTACAAAAGCTCACGAACCCAACGGAGGCACGCACGGGACCAAATGGCCACCGGAGCCTCGTCGGCGATGAGCTTGTGCGGCGGCGTACTGTCGGGGAAGAGAGGCGCGGCGGCTACGGCATGCTAGAGAGAAAACGGAGAGGGGGAGGATGATTAGGAGCTCACGTGGAGTGCAGTGGTGGCCTCGGCGTGTTCGGGGAAGCTCGGACGGCGACGAATCGACGTTGACCATCGGCGGCGGTCGAGGACGAAGACGATGGCGTGGAGGCGAAGCAGAGCTTCCCGAGGGGCTTGGCTCGGTGGGGAGGAAGAGGGGGTCGGGGCGGAGCTTCCTGGGGCGTCGGTGAGGCTTCGGGATGGCTGCGGCCGCGGTAGCGGCGTCGGCGGCGACGAGCTCCGCTCGGTCGCGGGAGGGAGAGGGAGCAGAGGGGGATAGGGACGGAGGGAGAGACACGGGAGAGTGAGAGAGGGTCGAGGGAGACGCGTGGCATCTCCAGGGAGTAGCGGAGGCAAGCAGGGAGGCAGGAGGTGGCCGAGGCGGCATCGGCGCTCGCCACCGAGCTGCTTTGGTGCGAGGGGAGGAAGACGACAGGAGAGGGGTGGGCTGGGCCACTGGAGTTGGGACGGGTGGGCTGCGAGGTGAGCGCCAGGTACTTCTTTCTCTATCTCTCTTTTTCTAATTATCTCAGTTTTCTATTATTCTGTAAATTTAGGGCTTTATTAAAAATACTCAGACACTTTCAAAAACCATGAAACTAATCATGGCTACTGTTTACAATATATCCAACAGTAAACATTTTAGTTTATGATTATTTGAGCATTTGAAATATTTAATAGCATTTAAATGCCCAAATGAAAATACTATATGATTTAATTCAGTGACCAAATATGTCCTGCAAAAATATAAACCATTTTTGGTAGATGCTTCCACCTCAAACCAGAAATGTTGAACATTTTTAGAGGACATTTTGAGTTCAATGAAAAAGATTTTATTTGACCCTAGTTGAATTCATTTGGTGCTAGGGCTTAGTCAATCCCCATCTCAGGTTTAAATGAAATTTAAACATGATGTAACACTCTAATGCATGCAATAGGCATTGTCAGAACTAGGGATGTGACAACTCACCCCCACTAAACAAGAATCTCGTCTCGAGATTCAAGCGTAGGGTAAGGTGAAGGGGAAACACAAACTAGTATAATCTTCACGATCCATGTTGCACTTCATAGGAACGTTGATTTGAACACCATTATTGTCTTGAAGTCCTGCTCTGAGAAATCCTGTCAACATGACATGGAGGGAAGAAGACTCTAGAAGGGTCGATCTCCTCGAAGATCGAACAACTCAGGATTAACTCACGGAATGAGACATAGAACCATCTCTCGGGTTGAGACACGAGATACACATCAAGAGGGGTGGAGAGAACGGATGACGAGGGTTCACTAGGTAGACAACAATTCCACACTTAAGAAGGTGGTAAAGGATTGTCAACGTAGCGAGGAGTTGAGTTGCCATGATACCATAACGATACACCTTAGGGAAGGTGACTCATAGAGATATTCCCTTAAGTGGCAAAAGGAATTACTTTTGATTCAGAGATCATTGAAACTCCTTAAACCAGCCTAAGACAATTCCCGAGCGATCGTTTGGAGGGGGTCGGTAGAATGGCATACTCAAACTTGGATGATGTGGATTACCTTGTTGAAGACAACGTAATGGATGAATTTGCTTATCACCGGAAATGGAAGAGACCCATGGTAGAATGGCACATTGGCGGTGCAAGCTGGGAACAAAATGCAAATGCTGGGAATGATTCTGGTAACTGGGGAAGAACCCAACAATAGAGAGTGAATTCACTGTTTGAATAGGTCATAGCATTGCCGAGGAAACTGAGAGCAAACCCAGTTAGTGCCGATGATAACACGTAGCGCTTGTGCGTGCTCTCAAGAACTTGAGCATTTCCATATTCATCAGGGTTTTACCAATATCCGTGTCAAGGATCCTGGCAACACAACTTGCTACCACGATGAATGATGATGGATGATGCAGATGCAAAGGAAGATAACACTTCTCAGATTTCGTCTTAGCGAGGCCAAGGAAATAAAATCTGGATGATCGACCGAGAGACATTTAGCACTCCGCTTCTAATGTTCTCCTTGATGTGCTAGTGTAACCCATTCATAGATATGGTTTGATATCTAGAACATCAAGTAAAAGGTCGGACTTCGGGAATACAAAAATCCATAGGGGCAACTAGGGAGTAAACCCTACGAAATCCCTATGGGGAGGTGGCCAACTTCATCAATCAAGATATTATAATAACAGGTTTTCCGGCTGGGTGTGTTGGCCACGACATCCACTTTACCGGTTATCGCGCGACCAATATTATAATTCTTGGGAAATATTCCAACCATCATATCTGCCTGAGATTCAGATCTGGTTGGTGTCAGGATATTCCAGACTCATCGAGTCTAGGAAGAAAAACGGAAGTTTGCAACACAATTCGACGAGATAACGTTGCGAGATTCTCGGGAAATGAACTACTATAGCAAACTCCAAAACATGAGCTGGTTCTGCTACAAACATGTGAACACGTTGTCCAAGACAAGCATGACCACAAAGTAGTCTTATAATAAAACACTACCGAGTTCAGGAGGGGGAACCATCAACGAGGGTATCGAAGTCCTTACATAATTCCGGATTAGCTCTTATGAAGGAACTCCTTCTCCTTGAACAAATCAATCAGTGGCTTGGTGTGCTAGGGGTACATATAGATTGAAGGTTGCAAGTCTTCAAACCACAGAATTCTTCGCACGTGTGCATGACTGATTTGGGATGATTCCAAAGGAAACAACATTGACTTTCTCGAATCCACGGCGGCAACTTGCATCAGATGCACATGAATTAAAGGAAGTCACTACCTTTATCCAAACATATGCTTCATGAGCTAGCATGAACAAATGCTTTCAAAAGTTTCCAACACTAGCTTAATGTTCAACAAAATCATGAAGGAGATAAGGATGTTGTCAATGGGCTCAACAACAATTCATCTAGGTTTCCTTTTAAAAGGAAATCCATAGTTAAGTGAACAAGGGATAGCATTGGTCAGACCCAAAAGATATAATGGTGTATGCTCGAGGGATCAACCACGAGTAAGACAACATTACGAACATCGTTGGTTCTGATTTGATTTGACGATAACCCATACTCAAATCAAAGTTTTTATCAGGCAATAGGTCCAATAACTGATCACAGGGACCAATCGATGAAGATATCATCTCTCTTCAACACACACTACACAAGAATATCCCTTTGGAACGAACTAAGTCAGGCAAGCTTTTACCTTCCAACTCTCCAGGTTGTTGTCTAGCTTAACCAACTAGCTCAGGGGTATCCAACACCGATTTTTGGAGAGAAGGTGGTTCACAAGAACCCAACTTGATCACGAGCTCAACATAACAGTCAGGGAACAACCTGGTAATACTTCCGAGAAGATATTCGGAAAATCACGAACCACCGGTATGTTACTAAGCTCGAGAACAATCTCGCTTTTGAGGGCAAGACGATATGATCAAATGAGTGAGGACTTGACAAGATCCTAACTCATCAATCGAAGGGTGCACCGAAATAAGGACTAGGTAGCACGATCAGTCTTAGAAGGATGATTCAAAACCAACACACTAAGAATGAAATTATTACCCTTTAACTACCAAGCAACGAGGTTGCTGGGAGTATTGATTTCACACATCACAATTCATTTGTCGGTATTCCGGTTGCATCAACACGAGGGCCGAGGAATGACAATGATGGCAGGAAGTATCACTGTACCAAGAGTTCATAGGATGGTGTGCAATTCCTACAACAATCTCGATATAAAATATGTAATACTCCAAGGTAGAGCAGAACAAAAGCTGGATTAGCAATTCGATCTGCGGAGCACAACTTCTTTGACCCAATCCTGGATAGGGAAGAGGTACTGGAGTTTGTTTCTCCTAGTCATTCCGCGATAGAATGGCTTGACGGACCACAAGAGTAATAGGCATCGATAAACGAACGCATGCATACTCTTGACTATCAATTGATAGACGAAGATCAGTAGACAACTAAAGAGGGACAACTCAAAGGAACATATAACTTTCTGAGTTGTGGATGCATAGATTAGTATGTCGAACCAAGTTCAACATAATTCTTCCGGATAACCCATGCAGAAAGGTTGAGCTGGCAGAGTCACAATATAGCATGGAGAACTCATCGAGAGCACTCTTGTTGTCATCTTTTGGTTCAGAAGAACTCCTGCCAAGAATGGTTCATGGTAATTGGAAGAAGGATGTACCACGAACCTCGAGAACTATCGCAAAGGTTACTAATATCCTAAAGGAACTAGCAAACACTATCAACATGAGGTAAGTAGAGTGAATCTCGGGTTCAAAACCCAGGAGTAGAATACCTACTACTAAGTAGCATCACGGAATGCTTTCAAGAATAAAGGCCAGAATCATCACACTAGGACACAAATCATGGCTAGACCACTAGATGATCCCCTGAGACACCTAGGGTCATAATAATAATTCCAACATAAATGCCAAGGCAATAGAATACCTCAACTCAACAATTAGTGTGATTGAGCTGGCATAAAGGAACATCGAAACCAGGAGGAAGGGATTTGCAAATGCATCCGACTATTTAGAAACCTGGGATGACTCGGACAGCATAACGGCTGTAAATGCTCAGAAAGATTTGAGACATTCACAAAAATGGTGGCATAACCACTTAGAAGCACAATATCAAGGTTCCGAGATCAACAATTAACATACGGAAGTAGTAGGAACTCAACTGAGACTTAAATCCAACAATCTTATAAGTCTACTGATTAGTAACGCGTGATCCTGATAGAAAGAAGAGATAGCCTAGTTCTTAATCCCCGCAGGAAAGATAAGATGACTCAGATCAGAAGGCATAAGGTATAAGGAGTAAAAAGAGCCTTACGTTCCATCCCACAATCAATTCCCTTATATAACTAAAGCATTTCTAGACTCAACTTCGACCAGTTTGGCTTGGTAATCCTACAGGCAGTCAAGCTCTGATACCAACGCTGTCAGGACCCCGACTCAATGCCACATCGATCTAGCATGTAACACCTCATATCACTTTGCGGCCTCACGCACGGTATTCCCACGGGTGTCGCCTTACCTTTGCCCGGGACCGTTTGCGCCTTTTGGCTCACGTATATGATGATGTCACTAGCATCCATATGATAAAGAGTCCGGGCTGACATGACTAGTCGTAAACCCAAAGTGGCACAGACTTACAGGGACAGGCATCCATGACCCAGCATCGAACTTGTCGGTCATCAGCAAGTGGGTCCGGGCTGTAGCACTGGGCTAGCAGGACTCCGGTAAACCGGGCTGTAGCGGGCTAACAGGGCTCCGGTACTCAATGCGTGACATTTCCCCAAAGGGACAGACACAGGAACGAAGAAGGACACATGCCGGCCAGCCTAAGTGTTTCGGAGCAGTAGCAAGCTACCATGGCTCGGTGGAAACACTAGGAGACATTTCCCGGTAAGAGAGGCTACCAAAGATAAACAACTAGATGGTCAGATCCCACACATACCAAGCATTTCAATAACATACACACAATATGCTCGATATGTGCAAATACAACATGGCATCACAACATGACTCTACGACTCAAGTAATTTATTCAATAGGCTCCGAGGAGCGAGATATTACAAACATGGGTCTCATGACCCAACAATCAGAGCATACAGGGCAAGCACATGCGGAAGCTTAACATGTCTGAGTACAGACATCTAGAAATGAAAACGGCTGAGAAGCCTGGCTATCTATCAGATCCTGCCGAGGCACAAGATCGTAGCTGAGGTAACAAGCTAAACGCCGAAGTCCACGCGAAACTACTAGTGAGACCAAAGTCTCTCTGCAAAACATAAAATAGGCAAACGTGAGTACAAATGTACCCAGCAAGACTTACATCAGAACTAACTACATATGCATCATTATCAACAAAGGGGATGGTGGGGTTTAACTGCAGCAAGCCAGCTTTGACTCGGTGGCTATCCTGAACTACGACCGCAATGTAACTCTTTGAGGTGGCGCACACGAGTCCACATATTCACCATATCAATACACCACTATGGATCCGCTCCCGTCTCCCTACGAGAACGCCATCCATAGCACTCACGCTTATCTTGCGCATTTTAAAGTATCCACTTTCACTTGTCTATGAACTGATATAAGCAACCCAGAAGTCCTTTTCCGCGGACACGGCTATTCGAATAGATGATGTTAACCCTGCAGGGGTGTACTTCTTCATACATGTTTCCACCACTTAGCGTCTGCACACGACATGTGCTCGGCAGACTTCAAGCGAAAGCCGACGTGGGTGTAGACCACGACCTACCTAAACACCTAAGTCTCTAGTCCAGGTTTATCGCCTATTCGGGTTCCATCCATGAGGAGATCCGGCCGGAGTTTCGCTCACAGCCCCAAACGATGTGAGCAGGGTTCCGGGACACCAAACGGGTGCCCGGTTTACCCGGCCACGTGCCTACCGCATCACAGCCCACCCCTACGGTCAGCGCTGTCCACGGCCTCCAGCATACTACAAACACCAGAAACTACTTGCAACTCCTGGACAGAGGACAAGGGTGAATAAGAAGTCGAGCGGGGTCATATTTCAGGGCCCAATGTATGGTAGTAGCTGAATCATGGATCACAAACACAGAACTCAGTTCCTGAGTATGGCTGCAATGAGACAACCCACCATGTACTCCTACATGGCCTCTCACCGCTACCTTTACCAAAACGTGTTCACACACTTAGCTCACACACAATAGGACATGTTCACACACCTCTGATTCATCCCCGATGAATCAGACCTGACTCAACTCTAAGCAGTAGCAGGCATGACAAACAAGCAAGAATGAGTAGGCACAACAGGGCTCAAACAACTCCTACTCATGCTAGTGGGTTTCATCTATTTACTGTGGCAATGACAGGTCATGCAAAGGATAAAGGGGTTCAGCTACCGCAACAAGTAACAGACGAATCGATGTTGTCCTAATGCAGTAAAAGAGAGCAGGAGCGAGAGAGTGGGATTTTATCGGAATGAACAAGGGGGTTTTGCTTGCCTGGCACTTCTGAATATAACATTGAGTCTTCATCAGTGTCAACGATCACATCATCGGTACACGTCTATCGAGAGGGGACAAATACCGGCAACACAGAAGGGAACACAATCAATGCAATGCACAATATGATGCATGATCATGACATGGCAAAATGAATGTGTTATGAGCTAATGCAACTAGCAATAGATTAAATGAAGTTGGTTTGAATACAAGATTCAAATTCAAACTCCATATGTGATTATTTAAATGCCCTTTAATTGATTTGTGCTAAACAGCAGATATAAGTTGTTCTGACATGCATGAAAATGGTACAGATGGATTCCTTGAATTTTTCTGATAATTTTTCATATATAATTTATTTAATTTGGAGTTACGGTTAATTTTCTATGAATTTTAGAAGTTTTAGGCATTTTCTGAAATTTCCTGAATTATAATAAATCCAGAAAATACTTATTGCGTCAGCATGACATCATCATGACGTCAGCAGGTCAACAGAGGCTGGTCCGGGTCAAACCTGACGTGTGGGGTCCACACGTCAGTGACACAGAAGCTAATCCCGCGTTGACTCAGGCTTTGACCCGCTACGGGGCCCGCTGTCAGTGTCTGTTAGTGTGTTAATGGGAGGGGGATTAGCCGCTAATGACGGTTCACGTCAGGTGCGCCGGCGGTTGGACGACGGCGACAATCAGAGCAGCGGTGGCTCGCCGGAGTTGCGCCAGAGACGACGGTTCGACGCGCCAGGGGCACCAGAGGATAGCCCGTGCCCGCGCGCATCTAGGGGAACCATCGGGAGGTGCGGAGGTGGACGGAGTTCGCCGGAGGCGAGGTTGTGGTGGCGGCCGGAGTTCGGCGCCGATGGAAACGACGACACCGAGCACGGGAGGAGCTACGGTTAGCATCTACGTGTTCTACAAAAGCTCACGAACCCAACGGAGGCACGCACGGGACCAAATGGCCACCGGAGCCTCGTCGGCGATGAGCTTGTGCGGCAGCGTACTGTCGGGGAAGAGAGGCACGGCGGCTACGGCATGCTAGAGAGAAAACGGAGAGGGGGGGGGATGATTAGGAGCTCACGTGGAGTGCAGTGGTGGCCTCGGCGTGTTCGGGGAAGCTCGGACGGCGACGAATCGACGACGACCATCGGCGGCGGTCGAGGACGAAGACGATGGCGTGGAGGCGAAGCAGAGCTTCCCGAGGGGCTTGGCTCGGTGGGAAGGAAGAGGGGGTCGGGGCGGAGCTTCCTGGGGCGTCGGTGAGGCTTCGGGATGGCTGCGGCCGCGGTAGCGGCGTCGGCGGCGACGAGCTCCGCTCGGTCGCGGGAGGGAGAGGGAGCAGAGGGGGATAGGGACGGAGGGAGAGACACGGGAGAGTGAGAGAGGGTCGAGGGAGCCGCGTGGCGTCTCCAGGGAGTAGCGGAGGCAAGTAGGGAGGCAGGAGGTGGCCGAGGCGGCATCGACGCTTGCCACCGAGCTGCTTCGGTGCGAGGGGAGGAAGACGACAGGAGAGGGGTGGGCTGGGCCACTGGAGTTGGGCCGGGTGGGCTGCGAGGTGAGCGCCAGGTACTTCTTTCTCTATCTCTCTTTTTCTAATTATCTCAGTTTTCTATTATTCTGTAAATTTAGGGCTTTATTAAAAATACTCAGACACTTTCAAAAATCATGAAACTAATCATGGCTACTGTTTAGAATATATCCAACAGTAAACATTTTAGTTTATGATTATTTGAGCATTTGAAATATTTAATAGCATTTAAATGCCCAAATGAAAATACTATATGATTTAATTCAGTGACCAAATATGTCCTGCAAAAATATAAACCATTTTTGGTAGATGCTTCCACCTCAAACCAGAAATGTTGAACATTTTTAGAGGACATTTTGAGTTCAATGAAAAAGGTTTTATTTGACCCTAGTTGAATTCATTTGGTGCTAGGGCTTAGTCAATCCCCATCTCAGGTTTAAATGAAATTTAAACATGATGTAACACTCTAATGCATGCACTAGGCATTGTCAGAACTAGGGATGTGACATCCAGCGACAAGCAAGAGGCTTCACCGACAAGCTCTGGTCCCGACAAGGATGGATCTGCGCAGGCACATGAGGAGGTGCAGAAGAAAATGGTGCAGCGCCCAGTTTACTTTGTCAGTTCCCTTCTGCAGGGAGCTAGGTCAAGGTACTCTGGTGTGCAGAAATTGCTTTTCGGCCTTCTCATGGCCTCGAGAAAGCTGCGCCATTACTTCCAAGCACATGAGATCACAGTTGTCACTCGCTTTCCGCTGAAGAGGATACTGCAGAATCCAGAGGCAACAGGCAGGATTGTCGAGTGGGCACTGGAACTGTCAAGCTTTGGCAGAGTTCATAGCAGAATGGACGCCAACACCAGATGAAGAAATTCCAGAGACGAGCATCCCCGTCAAGGAGGCAAGCAAAGAGTGGCTGATGTACTTTGATGGTGCCTTCTCGCTGCAAGGCGCCGGTGCGGGCGTGCTACTTGTAGCACCCACCGGAGAGCACCTCAAGTACGTAGTCCAGATGCACTTTCCCAAGGAGCAAGCAACAAACAATACTGCAGAGTATGAAGGTTTGCTTGCCGGTCGCAGGATTGCGGCAGACCTTGGGATTAAGAAGCTCATTGTCAGGGATGACTCGCAGCTTGTCGTCCGACAAGTGAACAAAGATTATCAGAGTCCATTGATGGAAGCTTACGTTGATGAAGTGAGAAAGTTAGAAGAGCACTTTGACAGCCTACAGATGGAACATGTTCCAAGAGCTCAGAACGACATTGCCGATGGCCTGTCGAAGTGCGCCGCATTTAAGTTACCTGTGGAACCAGGGATCTTTGTGCTCAAACTGACTCAACCGTCTGTAACACCATCAACTGGACAGAGCAAGAAGAGAAAGTTGATTTCTGGTGACTACTTTCCGGCAGAGCTTCCTGAAGCCGCCGCCAAGAAGGTCCCCAAGATCAACACCAAGAGTGCTGAGGAGCAGTCTGCTCTGACAAGCCCTAGGATTTGTTCCGTTGAAGCAGACGCTCCCGACAAGTTTTGCTCCGGCAAGCTTGCTGGGGAACATCAAGCTCCGGCTGAGCCACAGGTTCTCGCCGTAGAAGCGGATGTTCCCGCAGCAGCATATGTGCCTTTAATCCTTGTTGTCGAGCCGCAAGCTCCAACATGGGCACAACAGATTGTCCGTTTCCTTCTGACAGGAGAACTTCCCGAAGAGCAAGAAGAAGCAGAAAGAGTAGCCCGGCAATCAAGTATGTACCAGTTTGTCGACAGCACACTATACAGAAGAAGATTCAACGGTGTGAAATTGAAGTGTATTCACCGGGAAGATGGACAAAGGCTGTTGGCAGAGATACATGGAGGCATATGTGGTCACCACATTGGCGCAAGAGCACTTGCCGGCAAGGCATTCCGACAAGGTTTCTTTTGGCCGACAGCCCTCCAGGATGCAACTGCACAAGTAACCAAGTGTGAAGCGTGCCAGTTCCATTCCAAGCAGATACACCAGCCAACTCAAGCTCTCCAGATGATCCCTTTATCCTGGCCATTTTTGGTCTGGGGGCTCGACATCCTCGGCCCCTTTCCCCGAGCTGTCGGGGGCTTTGAGTACTTGTACGTTGCAATCGACAAGTTCACAAAGTGGCCGGAAGTGGAAGCAGTGAGGAAGGTGACAGCACAGCCAGCAGTCAAGTTCTTCAGGACGATTGTTTGCCGTTTCGGGATCCCTAACAGGATCATCACCGACAACGGCACGCAATTCACGAGCCGCACCTTCATGCAGTATGTCCAAGATCTTGGCGCCAAGGTCTTCTTCGCTTCTGTTGCTCACCCGAGAAGCAACAGTCAAGCGGAGAGGGCGAATGCTGAAGTGCTGCACGGACTCAAGACCAGGACTTTCGACAGGCTGCACAAGTGCGGAAAGAACTGGATTGAGGAGCTGCCGGTGGTTCTTTGGTCGATCAGGACGACGCCAAATCGAGCCACTGGCCAGACACCTTTCGCTCTAGTCTATGGAGCGGAAGCAGTTCTCCCCATGGAACTCATATACGGGTCGCCTCGAGTGCTCGCTTATGATGAGCTTGAGCAAGAGCAGCTGTGACAAGATGACGCACTGCTCCTAGAGGACGATCGTCTTCGGGCTGCTGTACGAGCTGCTCGATACCAGCAAGCTTTGCGCCGCTACCACAGCCGCAAAGTTAATGCCAGAAGTCTCGAGGAAGGCGACCTTGTTCTTCGGCGCGTTCACTCCGCCAAGAATTCCAACAAGTTGACGCCGGAGTGGGAAAGCCCTTACCGGGTGAAACGAGTCACTAGGCCCGGCGCTGTCCGCCTTGAGACCGAAGATGGCTTTCCGGTGAGCAACTCCTGGAACATTGAGCATCTTCGTAAGTTTTACCCGTAAGGCGCGGTTGCTGGAACCTGTTCCGACAACCATCTTTTGTACAAGTCTTGCCGCTGTTGCATGTAATCCTTTGTACAAAGCCGGACGCAGACCCCGTGCATAAATAAAGCTCATGTGCTCCGCACATCTTGTCAATTTCATGCTTTTTTGCTTTTTGCATGTATTATCTGACACTTTGTGCAGCACTTATCCCCGGTAAGCAATAACGAGCCTTAAGGCTCCATATCTTTATTTTCTCTTCTTTCTCTTTCTCAAAGAAAGGAAGGTTCCCTCGCCCACAAGTTTGCCGGGGGGAAGGAGGGGATAATGGTGTGGACCAGGCGTCGTTCAAGAAAGTTTCGCCTTGCCGGGAAGCAAACGACTGAAAAGCTAAGTTGCCAAAGTTTGAGCAATCAGTTTTAATTTTTTTTAAGTTATCTTCCTCAAACGACCGTGCTTTGTATGGAAAACCTGTGCGCGGAGGAACCAACTCGTAGCTAGTTTGCGCCCTTACTTTGTTTCGAGTCCGCTCAACAACTTAAGTGAGCTGCGACTAGTTGCGACAAGGTTTCTTGTCGGTAGCGGCACCGCCAGCAGGCTGTTGATGTCCCGCACTCAGCGCTCGCGGCAAGGGTGGCTGCGCCGACAAGTTCCCTAAAAGCGTAGGGCAAAAACATACAAAGGAAAGAATCAAGTAGAGGAAATAACATAGCAATCGATACCCAAAATAAAGTTATATTACAAGATAGCTTGTCGCAGCTCTAATAAATTGTTCTCGCAACATGACTAGCAGCGACAAGGAAAGGAGGAAACGGGCGGCCTAATCTACGCGATCGCCGTCAACCCTCTTGACTTCGTTCACCTTGTCCACAATGGGTGCGACAAGGGCCTTGAGCGCGTCCAGATCAGCATCCGGAGGCAGCTTCTTGAGGACGTTGGTGAGGTTGAGGCCTGGGTTGCGGGAGGCCACCTTCACCAACACCTTTTGCAGAACTCTCGCACAGATCGTGCGCGACTCGTCGGCCAGCTGCTTTGGGATCTTCTCCCGGAGTCGCTGGAGGGCCGTCGCCACGCCTTTGAAGAACAAGGTGAGCTTGGCGCTGGGCTGGAGGTTCTCATCGGAGGAATACCCCAAATCCTCCATCCCTAGCCGTGCTAGCTCCCTGTCGATGTCTCCGGCAACATCCACAAGACCCTCCGTCCAGTGCTCCACGTTCTCCCTAAAGGTGTTCTGGGTGGCGGCAGCACTCGCCAGCAGCTCCTCATTGGCCTTGATCTCCTTCTTCAAGGCCACCTCAGGCTCCCTGGCGCCGTCCAGCGTCTTGGTCAAAGTAGCCAGTTTCAACTCAATATCTGCGTTGGAGTCCCTGGCGGCGCTCAGCTCCTTGCCCTTCTCGACGAGACGACCCTGCAGCTCACCGTGGGCGAGGGCGTCCTTCTCACGCTCACACTGGAGCGCGGCAAGCTCTTCATCCCTTGCCTTGAGATCGGCCTCTAGCTGCGCCACCTTCGTCTCCAGCTCCTTCTTGGCGGCCTCAGCAGCTGTGGCAGCATCCTTTGCCTCTTGAGAGCCCCGCCAAATGTTCGCTCCCACGCAGCAAGCTCCTCCTCGTGGCTGTCAAGGTTGACTTTCCGCTGCGTCAACTCGCCTTCCCGCGTAGACAGCTCCTCGGCGGCAAGCCGTTGTTGCTCTTCAGCTTCAGCCTTCTCAAGAAGGAAGGCTTTCCGCGCCTCAACGAGCTGCGCCCGCTCCTTTGCAATGGACCGGAGGGCTTCCTGATTGCAGCTCCGGAGTTCCTCCGCATGCTTCTCAATATCCACTCCCGCCTGCGCGACAAGCGCTTCCCAGAATTCCAGCTTGGCTTGTCGGGCGCGGCAGAGTGACACCAGCTTCCGCAGCAGCTGTTCCTCCTCAGACTCGCCGCTGCTGCCGCTAGGCGCGTCGACCAGCGTCAGCCCAGCGGAGGCAAGCACTTCTCCATTGAAAGCTTCTCCTTCGACCGGCGCCCTGGAGCTTGACGCCCAGGGGAGCTTGATGAAGACGCCATCACCGGCCTTGAGATAGGCGCCGGGCTGGGGCTCTTCGGAGCCTGATGCTGCGGCAGCAGCGGAGGGATCGGCGGTCGGCGTAGCGCCTTGCGCTCCTGCGGCCTCGGGGCCGTCAGTGCGATCGCCAGACCCTTCGCTAGCTCCTGCGGCAGCAGCTTTGGCGGCCTCCTCGCCGGCAGGATCATCGGCGCTGGCTTCCTCCTCGGTGGCAGCAGCGTCGTTGGTGTTGCCGCGCGCGTTCTCTTCGCCGGTGGCCTCGGTCTCCATCGGCTCCGTGGAAGGTGGATCTGAAGGCCGGAAGAGGGAGAAGAAGTCAAGCAAATATCCAAAAAGAAAAATCAGAAGAAGAAAAACCCAAGGGAAGTTTTCAGGCAAGAAGGATTACCTGTGCTGGGCTCTTCAGTCATGGGCTCCACCACCGGGGGGTCGCTGGTACCGTCCCTTGCCGGAGAACTGTCCCTTGCCGGAGACTTCTCCCCTGCCGGAGAATGCTCCCTTGCCGGGGAATCCTCCCTTGGCGGTGTAATCGAAGCAGATAGCGTCTCGGGGGCGGCTTCCGGTTGCTCTTGGTGAGGTTGTTCTGCTCCTACACAAACCAACGTTCAGATATCAGCAAAAGAAAGAACACCCATGCGCACCTAACAGCGGAAAGTAAATCATGTACTTACGTTGGGGGCTGCGCTGGGGGCTGCTTCGGGGAGTAGTTGCCAGGTCCGGCAAGGTGGTCTCAAGCGCACCCCCTGCTGTCGCAGTGGGCTCGTCCTCGATGACAATCACCGGAGCCTTGGCTCTCTTCACCGCTCTCTGGGCCAGGGTCCTGAAAAGGAATAGGTTCAGAGTGAAGCAAATCAGATACAAGACAAAAACAACAAGGATTGAAGAACTACAAGTACAGCAAGGAATCTTACTCCTCTTCTTCCTCGTCAGAGCTGAGAGCGGAAAGGTCGAAGTCCGGCCCACCTCCGGCGCGACGAGGCGGAGGAGTAGGCTCCCTTGGCCGCTTGGCAGGGGCAGCGGCAGGATCAGCAGCGGCGGTCCGGGAGGACCCCGCTCCAGTTGTCGCAGCAGCGTGAGACGCTCCCGCGCCAACAGTGCTTGTCGCGGTGGAGCGTGTTGCGCGGTGCGACGGCTATTGACCCGTCTGCTGCCCTGCTACGTCCCCGGCCTTGCGGAGACGCCTTCTTGGTGGAGCTGGGGGCTCTGCTTGCGGCAAGCTGCTTGAAGATGGCGGGTCGCTCGCACCCTCAGCGGGCTCGCTCGACTTGGCTTCAGGCTCGGCAAGCTCTCCCTCGCCGGCAAGCTCTCCGGCAAGCTCATCTCGATCGGCAAGGCTTGCCGCCTCTGCCTCCTCCATGGTGAATCCAAACTCGCCGGCGGCAGCGGCTGCCGCCGCCTCTTCCGCCCTGGTGGCGATGCGCCGCATCTCCGCATCGGTGGTGTCGCGGGTGAGGCTCTTCTGTTCATCGGAGCGGATCGCCACCTCCACCAAGCTGTCAAAGAACTCCTGCACGACGTCGTCTGCAGGCTCTTGCCAAGTTGGAACGATTCCATGAGAATCGCACAACGACATCATTGCACGGATGCGGTCAAGCGAGGAATTGTTGCATAGCGGAACGACACCCTGCGGCAACCTGAACCACTCGGGATGTTGGGGGTCGTGCTTGAACAGCTCCTTGAGCATCGCATCCAGCTCCAAGACAGTGAAGTTGAAGTTGAGGCCCGGGCGCAGCCTCATGATGTCCGCCGGACGCCCGAATAGCCAGGCGGGTCTCCCCCTTTCCTGCAGAGGGGCGATGCGGCAGCGAAGAAAATCTGCGCCAACGGCGCCTACAGTAAGCCCGGCAAGCCTGAGGCGCAGGATCCGGGTGACGGCAATCTTCAGCCTATCGTCCTCCGGCGCCAAGCTACTCCAATCGTTGCCGCGCACTGCTGGGGTTTGGCGCTGGGCGGTGAATGGCTGCGGGTTCTCCTCGACAATCCAGCACCAGTCCGCTCTCCACTTCTCCCATTTGCTGCGGAGCTCCCCCTCCAGATAGGCCTCCTTCTTGCCGGCCCTCGAGATCCAGGCGATCCCGCTGGATAGGGGTTCCCCTCTCTCGACCCGGGGCATAAAAAAATGGCGGAAGAGAGCTACGTTTGGGTGGACTCCGACAAAGTTTTCGCAGAGATGTGCGAAAACTGCCATGGTCAGAACGGCGTTGGGGGTGAAGTCAAGGAGGTGGAACCCGTAGGTGTTCATGATATCGCAAAAGAATTGGAGAAAGGCGGGCAGAGCCCGCAGTAGAAGAACAGCGCGAAGAATGGGTATCCGTTTGGAGCCCGTTCCGAGGCGGCGGCGGAGAGTACCTTCGTGCGCGGATGCGCTCACGTCTCCGTCGACCAGAAGAGGTAGTACCACTCCCTCAGCTCCTTCGCGGCGAGCTCGGGGTTGAAGAGTGCCCGCTCCTTTCGCAGCGCGTCGAGCTGCAGCGCCTCGGCCGACTTCACACCCTTCCCGGCTTTCGGAGCCATGGCGGAGGTTGTGGGGGAGATCGGCGGCGTTGGTGGCGCCGGTGGCGATGGGGGGCGGAGCGCTGCTCTCTTTCGGCTTTGGAAGAAGGGGAGAGCGGCGGAGATTTCTGAGATTGGAAACCGCAACTGGCGAGATGGGGGAACTGCCCCTGTTTCCCCTGCTTATAAAGAGGGAGGAGGCGAACGTTACGCTTTTTCCGAATAAAGAAACCACCCACGATCTCTCCGACGATTCCGCATTCAACGCGTGCCGTTCGGGGAGGGCGCGGTGGATACGGAGCAAGATACGGCGTAGCCCAGGCCGCGCGTGCCCGTGCCCTGTTTTGGGCCTGGCCCAACAGCGCTCGACACCGTGTGTGGCCCAGGCCCGGGGCTCCTGTCGGTGTACTAGAGTAGGGGTACCCAAGTATCCCGAACTTGTGCACGGGCAGTCGCAGCACCCCGCGGCAAGGCTTGCCGGGTGACCGCCAAGATCCTTCGTGGTTCCTTTGGAGCCATTCAAGAACAAAGTGTTCAAGTCAAGGAGACAAGATCCCGGCAAGAGGAGCTTGCCGGGAAGGCCAATCAAGGCATCTCAAGGAACTTGCCGCGACGCGCCTCGCGTCCCGGCAAGGCCCGGTGAGCGACAAGCTTCCGGGCGCGGCAAGACAACGACTGCGGCAAGGCGCTTGCCGCGGCGAGCTACCTCTCTGTACCCACGCTCCAGCGCATCCACCAACATGTCGCCCTGGGGCCTTTCCAGGCGCGCGTGGCGAGAGGCTGTGCAGCCAGCGGTGCGAGGTGGCAAGCGACGCTGACAAGATTGCCATCGTGGCGAGCGGCGGCTCCCCTGACGGTCCCTTTTTGCACTGTTTGGGCGACACAGACGGGCATTTAATGCCTTTGTCCCCTGCCGTCAGGGTTAGGTAGGATACACTGTGCAAGCAGGTGTACCAACCGCAGTTCTTTTACATTTTTGCCCTTGCATGCGTTGCCACCTGTCGGTGACCCCTTTTAGCATATAAAAGGAGGCCCACACGCAACGTAGAGGGGGGTTCGAAACCAGAATACGCTCACGCTCGGTCTCGTTAGCAGCTGGTGTGTACTATAGCTCCCAGCGCTCCCGAGCAAGAACACAATACCAACCACAAAGCAGCAGTAGGAGTATTATCTCTCCGGAGAGCTCCGAAGCTGGGTAAACCGCTCGTGTGCTTCACCTCGATCCGCTCTTCGTGCGATCTCCGCCCCCCGCTGAACCGAAAGGGGCTCCGGTCCCATAGGTGTCCGTTCCCACGACAATATATGAGCGGTACTGATGCATGCTTCGATCTCTCTTTTGCGTATGGGGCAATGAGATATTCATGAACAAGCGTCAAGTGAGGAAACTATGAAAGATTGTTAGGCAAAAGAAACGGGTGATGGGAATAAAGCTCTTTATTTACACTTTGTCCAAGACAATACTGAACTTTAGGATGGTAAGTAATGTGTTGCCTTTTCCCCCTGCCCACAACAAGTTACTCGATTAGACCTCATGATCTGATATTTTTCTCTTTTCAGTGGTTTCCAAAGCTATTTACTGATGATTACCTTGCAAACTACATGACCGGAGTGGAGGCAACTAAGGTTAAAGTATACAATTCATGCTACCATGATAATGCTCTAGGAGTCCTCCTGAAGGCGATGAACGATGGGCGGGTGATCGTCACAAGGGGTTGGAAAAAAGTTGTTCGTGCCTATGGCATGCAGGAAGGCACATTATGGGCATTCCGCTTCTTCAACACCATCGACAGTCAAAATGATTTACACTTGTCTCTTCACATTTACCGCCTGTAAATATTGTGGTTCATCATCACTACTAGGGAAAAGCCTAGCAGTAGCGCGTGTTTTTGTCCAATCAGTAGCTCGGGTAACCGCACTACTGATACGGTGCTATAGCTAAAGATTATCAGTAGCGTGTGTCCACCCATACTACTGCTATATCCACCTAATAGTAGCGCTTCCTCGGAAGAACACTACTGGTAATTACTAGTAGCGCTTCTGGCAGCCCAGTCTACTACTATTATTCCGTATTCTATTTCTTTTTTATTTCATGTTCTATTCATACACCTTTATACAAGTTTTTATACAATAGCAATTTAGAGATTGTTTTTACATCATAATGAGTTATTACATCACTGTGTGAAAGAACCATGGACTAAGTTCAAGTGGATGGACATCCACTTGAAACTAATCTGCGGTTCTTTCACCCAATGATATAATAAATATCATCATCATCATCATCATATCATTAACAACTTATCATCATAATACATCATGTCATAGAACACCTCCTCAAGCTCATCATTTTAATCAATGAGACATCATATAGCAAGTTGGTCACTAGTCATAATTGATACGTCTGCAACGTATCTATGATTTCTGACTATTCCGTGCTATTTTATTATCAATCCTGGATGTTTTATAACCATTATATAGTCATTTTATAACATTTTTTGGTACTAACCTATTGACATAGTGGCAAGTGCCAGTTGCTATTTTCTGCATGTTTTTTACATCGCAGGAAATCAATATCAGAAGGAGTCCAAGTGCCACACCAATTTACGATGATTTTGATGGGCCAGAAGGAACACAACGGGCCCTGGTTGAACCTGGGGGGAGTCCCAAGGAGGGGACAACCCACCTGGGCGCACCAGGAGGCCCAGGCGCGCCCAGGTGGGTTGTGCCCACCTCGGGTGCCCCCTGGACCGACTCTTTGCTCTATAAATACCCCAATATTCCAGAAACCCTAGGGAAGTCGACGAAATATTCATCCAGCCGCCGCAGAGTCTAGAACCACCAGATCCAATCTAGACACCATCACGGAGGGGTTCACCACTTCCATTGGTGCCTCTCCGATGATGCGTGAGTAGTTCTTTGTAGACCTCCGGGTCCGTAGTTAGTAGCTAGATGGCTTTCTCTCTCTCACTGAATTCTCAATACAATGGTCTCTTGGAGATCCATATGATGTAACTCGTTTTGTGGTGTGTTTGTTGGGATCCGATGAACTTCGAGTTTATGTGATGAATTGAGTTTTCTCTTTGAGTTTTTGTTGTTATCGGACTGAATACTTTTATGATTTGAGAACACTTGATATATGTCTTGCAATTGAATACTCGTGGTGACAATGGGGTATCGTATTGATTCACTTGATATATGTTTTGGCACTCAACTCACGGGTTCCCGAGGTGACATTGGGATCTATGCATAGGGGTTGATGCATGTTCTGTTCTTTGTATCTCCGGTAGAAATCTTGGGGCACTCTTTATAGTTCTTTGTGTGGATTGAGTATTATGAATATGGAATTTGCTTTGGTGTTATTCTAGTATGAACTCTAGGATAGATCAAACGGAAAATAGCTTTGTGTTATTTTAGTACGAACTCTTGAATAGATTGAATGGAAAGAATAGCTTTGAGGTGGTTTTGTACCCAACAAACAATTCCGTCTTCTGTTCTCCGCTAGATAGGAACTTTGGAGTGATTCTTCATCGTCATAATTATTTGAAGTTCTATCAATTGCCCAACAGTAATTTGTTTACCCACCGTTTGCTATCTTTCTCGAGAGAAGCCACTAGTGAAACCTACGGCCCCCGGGTCTTCTTTCTCATATATCTGCTTTGCGATCTACTTTTTCCTTGCGTTTATTTTCAGATCTATTAAACCAAAAATACAAAAATACCTTGCTGCAATTTATCCTTATTTATTTTATTTGGCGTTCGATCTATCAATCTACTACAAATATACTCACGCCCTTTGCCTATCTTGAGGCGCCGTACCCCGAAAGGGATTGACAACCCCTTTAACACGTCGGGTTGCGAGGTGTTATTATTTGTGTGCAGGGGCTGTTTACGCTGTGTTGCTTGGTTCTCCTACTGGTTCGATAACCTTGGTTTCATATCTAAGGGAAATACCTACCACCGCGGTGCTGCATCATCCCTTCCTCTTTGGGGAAATACCGACATAGCTTTGAGCAACATCAAAAGGAATTTCTGGCGCTGTTGCCGGGGAGGATCTTCAACATAACCAGGTTCCTAATCAAAAATCTCATCTCCTTGCAATTTACCTTATTCGCCGTTTGCCTCTCTTTTTCCTCTTCCCCACTTCACAAAATTTGCCGTTTTATTCGCCCTCTTTTCCATTCGCCGTTTTCTCGTCAGATCTCTTCTTTGCTTGTGTACCATGTGTCTTGTATTTTCTTGCATCTTTGCTTGCTAAATATCTCTTGATATGGATCCTCATCCCCTTGCTAATCTTTTTAAGAGATCCAATTATCATGAACAAATTGCTAGTGATTTGAGTACAGTACTAGATTATCTTTATGAAGTTTTGCTTGAGATTCGTGAATCTGAAAATTGTGATGAAGAAATTTATGAAGTGATTCATGATAGCTCTTTGAATGAAAAGCATGATTGCAATGATTTTACTCTAAATTCTATTAATGTCAATTGTGCTAATAATATGCAAAACCCCAAGCTTGGGGATGCTAATTTTGCTATGTCCACTACTTATTGCATCGATCATGATTGGGGTGATTCTTCTTATGATCTTGAAAATTTATTTAAGCCCCGTGATGAATATGAGATTGATAATAGTGTTTGTAATAATATTGAAAGCGGTTTTGGAAGAGTGTCAACTTTAGATCCGACATATTTGGAGAATGTTCAATCTTATGAAATTTTTGATAAAAGTGGGGTTGGAGAGGTCATGACTTTAGCTAATGTTAATCCCACTATTTTGGAAGAGTGCCAACTTTGCATGCATGTGGATCGTGTTGAGAATATGTTATGTGATAGCTATTTTGTTGAATTTTCTTATGATCCTACATGTAATTATTATGAGAGAGGAAAATATAGTTGTAGAAATTTTCATGTTACTGAATTACCTCTCCTCATGTCGAGATTGCTATCGTTTCTTTCTTTTTCCTTGCGTATGCTATTTCTTGCTTGCCTTGATAATTTGTTTTCCTATAAAATGGCTATGCATAGGAAGTATGTTAGACTCAAGTGTTTTTGTCACATGTTTTATGATGCTCTCTTTGTGTTCCAATCATTATCTTTCATGTGAGCATCAATAAAATTATGCCTAGCTAGGGGCGTAAAACGATAACGCTTGTTGGGAGGCAACCCAATGAATAAAATTTATTTTTGATTTTTGCTTGATGTTCTTGTGTCTTAGAACAATTATGCTACTGGTATGATTGTGTTTTTTGTGTTTTAATTAGTGTTTGTGCCAAGTAAAGCCTTTAGGATCTTCTGGGGTGATAGTTGTTTGATCTTGCTGAAAAAGACAGAAACTTTACGCTCACGAAAATAATTCTCATAAATCACAGAAAAGAGCTTTTGCTCTGATTCTTTTTGCAGAAGATCAATATACAAATTATTCTGGTCTTACTAATTTGGTAAAGTTCTTGGAGTTACATAATTATTCTAAAGTCACAGATTACTACAGACCGTTCTGTTTTGACAGATTCTGTTTTCTTTGTGTTGTGTGCTTATTTTGATGGCTCTATGGTTTTATTTTATGAGGTTTTTGCCATAGAGAAGTTGGAATAAAGTATATATAATACAAAAAAAAAGAATTGGTTTGACACAACACTTATAGTAGTGGTTTTCTTTCTTTTACTAATTGATCTCACAAGGGTTTTGTTGAGTTTTGTGTGATTGAAGTTTCAAGTTTTGGGTTATCTTACGATGGATGAAAGAAGGATAGAAGTGCCTAATCTTGGGGATGCCCCGGCATCCCAAGCTATTATCCAAGAATGAGCAACCAACTAAGCTTGGGGATGCCCCCGAGTGGCATCCCATCTTTCTTCTAACGACCATCGGTATTTTACTCGAGACTATATTTTTATTCGTCACATGATATGTGTTTTGCTTGGAGCGTCTTGTATGATATGTGTCTTTGCTTGTTTTATTTTGTGTTTTAAGTCATCAATCCTTGCTGGACACACCTATTTGAGAGAGCCAAAATTATGCCATGACTTGTTAGAATTGCTCTCTATGCTTCACTTAAATTTTTATGAGCAATGGACTTGCTCTAGTGCTTCACTTATATCTTTTTGAGCACGGTGTGCTTAGTATTTTAGAAGAAATTCTCTCTTGCTTCACTTAAATTATTTTGAGAGAAAGAAAGAAAATATGTTATGCTCATGATCTTCACTTATATTTGTTTGAGCTTATGAAAAGCAACACATGAAAATTAGTCCCAAAGTGATAGATATCCAAGAAGGATAAAGAAAGAAAAAAAATATGTCATGAAGATCATTGGACAAAATAAACTTGATTCATACTAATAGTTTTGATATATGATGATGTGATATGTGAGTTATGTTGGTGAGTAATTGTGCTCTAGTAAGAACATTGGTGTTATGGTTTGTGATTCCCTATGCATGCACGAAAGTCAATAATCATGCAATGAAAATTATATCCTATTTGTGGTGCATTATTCGGTGTTAATTGTGCTTAATGATTGCTTATGAGATTATTCGTTTCTTGGTTGGTCGCTTTTCAATCTATTTGCTAGCCTTCATTTTGCGCCAAGTATGACCTCTACTTGTGCATCCAAAATCCTTTAAACCAGTTTTGCCATATGAGTCCACTATATTGACCTATATGCGGTATTCTTTTGCCGTTCTAAGCAAATTTGCATGTGCCATCTCTAATTTTCAAAATGAACTTCTCTTTTGGTGTGTTTGTTTTGCTCGCGGAACGGTAATGGGTAGCTAATATTTTCCATGCTAGATGTGTTATTCTCACGATGAGTGTTTATTCACTTGTTATTGCACAAGAGTAAGGCAAGGGTATTAGGGATGCTCAGTCCCGAAATGCAAAAATGAATTCCTTGGAAAGTGTTTGTATGGAGGGCACCCGCGGATACAGTTAGCCATGGAAAGTGAAAGTTATGGTGGAAAAAGGAATACACTTTATTTTCTGTTTGGGAACCGCCTATGATATATCTAGCATGGAAAGCATTGGGATGCTCCAAGTCGTTTTCGTTGGTGGGATGGATACACCTCCCAAAATGTTTTTATCTCTATATTTTTTTGCTTTGAGCTCTGGCACCTCTACAAATCAATACTTCCCTCTGTGAAGGGCCTTTCTTTTACTTTATGCAATTTTTATTTTGGAATTTGAGTCTCCATCCTCTCTTATAAAAGCACCTACTAGGGGACAATATGAACAAACTTAAGTATTGGGTGTAGCTAATATTCGAGTGTGTTACATGAATGGATCAATGTTTGAGCATGATGGGCTAGAGATAACTTGTTTTAGCATTGATATTTTCAAAGACATGGTTGCTTGTTGATATGCTTGATTATTTAAATTATTATGTCAAAACTAGACTATTGCCTTGAATCACATAAAGGTCCAAATGTCCATGCTATGAAGAAAAGAATATGATATGACATGATAAACAACACTCCACATCAAAAAATCCTTTTTTATCACTTACCTACTCGAGGACGAGCAGGAGTTAAGCTTGGGGATACTGATACGTCTCCAACGTATCAATAATTTTTGACTATTCCGTGCTGTTTTATTATCAATCTTGGATGTTTTATAATCATTATATAGTCATTTTATATCATTTTTTGGTACTAACCTATTGACATAGTGCCAAGTGCCAGTTGTTGTTTTCTTCATGGTTTTTACATTGCAGGAAATCAATATTAGAAGGAGTCCAAATGCCACACCAATTTACGATGATTTTTATGGGCCAGAAGGAGCACAACAGGCCCTGGTTGCACCTGGGGGGAGTCCCGAGGAGGGGAGAGCCCACCTGGGTGCGCCAGGAGGCCCAGGCGCACCCAGGTGGGTTGTGCCCACCTTGGGTGCCCCCTGGACCGACTCTTTGCTCTATAAATACCCCAATATTCAAAAAACCCTAGGGGAGTTGACGAAATGTTCATCCAGCCACCGAAGAGTCCAGAACCACCAGATCCAATCTAGACACCATCACGGAGGAGTTCACCACTTCCATTGGTGCCTCTCCAATGATGCATGAGTAGTTCTTTGTAGACCTTCGGGTCCGTAGTTAGTAGCTAGATGGCTTTCTCTCTCTCTCACCGAATTCTCAATACAATGGTCTCTTGGAGATTGATGTAACTCTTTTTGCGGTGTGTTTGTTGGGATCCGATGAACTTTGAGTTTATATGATGAATTGAGTTTTCCCTTTGAGTTTTCGTTGTTATCGGATTGAATACTTTTATGATTTGAGAACACTTGATATATGTGTTGCAATTGAATACTCGTGGTGATAATGGGGTATCGTATTGATTCACTTGATATATGTTTTCGCACTCAACTCGCGGATTCTTGAGGTGGCATTGGGGTAATCTATGCATAGGGGTTGATGCACGTTCTTGTCTTTGTATCTCTGGTAGAAATCTTGGGGCACTCTTTATAGTTCTTTGTGTGGATTGAGTATTATGAATATGAATTGGCTTTGGTGTTATTCTAGTAAGAACTCTAGGATAGATGGAACGAAAAAAATAGCTTTGTGTTATTTTAGTACGAACTCTTGAATAGATCGAACAGAAAGAATAGCTTTGAGGTGGTTTCGTACCCTACAAACAATTCCGTCTTATGTTCTCCGCTAGATAGGAACTTTGGAGTGATTCTTCATCGTCATAATTATTTGAACTTCTATCAATTGCCCAACAGTAATTTTTTTACCCAACGTTTGCTATCTTTCTCGAGAGAAGCTACTAGTGAAACCTACACCCCCGGGTCTTCTTTCTCATAGATTTGCTTTGCGATCTACTTTTTCCTTGCGTTTATTTTCAGATCTATTAAACCAAAAATACAAAAATAGATTGCTGCAATTTATCCTTATTTATTTTATTTGGTGTTCGATCTATCAATCTACTACAAATTTACTCACGTCCTTTGCCTATCTTGAGGCGCCGTACCCCGAAAGGGATTGACAACGCCTTTAACACGTCAGGTTGCGAGGTGTTGTTATTTGTGTGCAGGGGCTGTTTATGCTGTGTTGCTTGGTTCTCCTACTGGTTCGATAACCTTGGTTTCATATCTGAGGGAAATCCATACCATGATGGGTCCTTAGGTGAATTTTCTTTGTTTCCATACTTTCATGATCTTCAAAATCCATCCTCTCCAAGAAATAGCATCTTGCATGGCATGGGATAAGCTAGTTGAATTGTAAAAGACGAAAATTACACGTTGAAGTAGTACAAGTTGAGCTTAATTACGAAAAAAACACTTTGCATCATAGCCTACCGTTTCAACATCGAAGGTCTCCTGGAGCTTAATGCTGAAGCACCGACCTTCTACCAAGTGAGGCCTATCGAGAAACCCCGGTTGTCGCTGCACCAGGAGCACTCCGCGAGACTTTCGTCCGACGACATTTCCTATGTTCATAATTCAAAGATTAAACTTCTAAAATTCAATATATGTACTACAAAAACTAAATTAGATCATTATTATTCAGCACGGGTTGACTATCGGTCCTTCAAGTCTTTTTTTTGAAAACTCTCAGCTCACATGGTGTATATATTCGACCGTTGGTGATGGTCACACCTCCCTTCGTCCCAGAGTGCATTAAACCAAAATATCTAGCACACGGGAATGAAGGAGAAGTGACCCCCACGACAACAGTCGACATTCTTCTTCTCTCATATATGGTGGACACACTCCCTCACTGATTTTTCGACCGTCAGTGATGGTCCTTACTCCTCCTTCCCCTAGTGCATAACAAAGGTCTAGCACAAGGAGAAGAAGGAGAAACGACCCCCACGACATCAATCGGGATTCTTCCTCTCTCATATATGGTGCAGACTTTCTCCCTCACTCATTTTTTGGTTGTCATGTATGGAACCTCGACAGACTTAAAGTCCACCCAAAATGTTGTTTAATTATCTTTCTAGAAAATCCAGGCCACTCGATATTTCCTACATATTCTAGCACAAGTCATGCAAAAATTCACTGGAAAATTCGGCATGACCTTTCACTACTGCAGGATGCTGCTAATGCGACACTACGATAAGAGACCTTCGAGAAACTGTGTGCGATGCAATAATCACAAATGGTGGTGTAAGAAAACCTTAAAAAATGTGCAAACTGTTTTGCGATGATGGATGCATCAAACACGATTCAGATTTTAGTTGCGTGTGCGATGCAGGGCATACGGTTCAGTTAAATTAACTGTTTGCGATGAGGAGGACCAAAAGAAACTAGCAGCCAGGTGAAGGCGTGTGTGATACACAGCATACGATTCACTCGGAGGAACTGTTTGTGATTAGGCAACACAAAAGAAACAGTCAGTCAGTTCAAGGTGTGTGCGATATACAGCATGCAGTTCACTCAGATGAACTGTTTGTGTTGAGACAAGAGAACAGAAACGGTTCAATATAACAAGATGTGTGTGATACGCGGCAAATAGGTCTGTAATCACAAACGATTCCTATTAACAAGCCGTGTGTGTTGTGAGCAAAAGATTGCTGGTATACAATTGTCAGTGATTGATGAAATCATCACCGACGGGTTCCATTGTTTACTCCTTGTGTGATGTGATTTGCTCTGTCTACAGAGCATCAGCATATATACTTAAAAAGACAGCATTGCATAACCAAATTAAGCATACAATTACACAAGTGACTACACAAATAACATTTTCACATACCAAAGTAAGCAATTACATACATAGTAAACTAGGAGAAACGAGGATCTAATCATCTACTTCTTGGTGCGACGACGCTTGCCATTGCTTTCTTCCAGCTGGATCCCTGGCCGTTTTGAAGAAGGAAGAACTTCCTCATGTCAATGATATGCCTATACATGTCGCAGCACGTGTACGCCTCCTTGGCCGCGTACACGACATGAGCTTTGTCGAGTTTTTCCATCCAGGCCGAGTGCCAGGCACGCTTGTCATTGTTGCAGGAATCCTTCATGTCTCTGTAGTAGGGGTTGATGATGGCCTCGGCGAGGTGAACCACTGAGTCCTTCTCATGCTCCTTGCTGTCCCAGATCTTGTATTGGCCCTGGATGTCGACAAGATTCTGGCAGGCGATGCCCGAATTCTTGAGCACCTTGACATTGTTGGTGATGTCGACCATAGCAAACATGTAGTGGGGGCTGTTGACAAACCTGGCGAAACGCTCGCAAGGCCTTGTGGCCAGGCAGTAGTGGTAGACAAGGACATGGTGGCACATGCACAACTGGGACGAGACCCGGCACGAGCACGGGTGTGCTCGAGGTCGAACCCAACCACCTCGTACTTCTCGTCGGCAAGCAACAACTCCATGATGCGGATGGAGTGCTCCACCCAGACCGGGTTGTTGGTGTACACCACCGAGAGCTCCGTGAACCTTCGGTGGATGTCCACCACGGCATGCATGGTGAACTACTACTCGTCTTCGGCAGCCGTTTGGAGCGCCATTGGAACCGTGAAAGATACTCTCTAAGAATTTGTCGTGGTGGTTGTGCTTCTTGCAATGGCGGGGCGCAATCGAAAGGTTGAAGAGACACAAGGGTTAAATAGCTGTTGTAACAAATGGGGCCCAGCCGGCCTGGAATCGTCATGTCTTGTCATGGCGTTCATAGTGGAGGATTCCAGTGCACGCTTGACAACACTGCACCGCAGTGAGGATTCCAGTGCACGCTTGACAACCCCGCACCGCAGTTTGACCATGCGTGGGCTCGAAGAGGCGCGAAATGTATCATCGGTGAGCCTATTTTTTTGATAGAAAGACTGTAAGGGAACCCCCTACAGTATAATTGGTGCAACAAACCCAAATTGCAAGTACCATGCCTTGAACCTGTGTGGGTGGGAAGGCATCAGCCCCTTCCCACCACTAGGCTATGACTTAGTCTGCCATCGGTGAGCCTATTCCCGCGCTACCATGCAGTTTACCGTGCAAGCTTCCCGCCTGGCTTGGTTTCCCACGCGTCGGCTAGAAGAGGGACAAATCATGGGCATTTATTGGCAAAAATCTTTGTAAAAACGAAGTGTGTGGAATGACTTTGTGACAGCCTGGATTTTGCCTTCTCTCTTTTTTTCGGACTTGGTTTTTATCGTGGTTCTTGCCCTGATTTGAATTGGAGTTTGAATCATTTCAAATGGACTTGGCACTTTGGCATATCCTTGACTTTCACCCAAGTGACCTATCTTCTTTATTCCTCTGATCAATCCTCAAAATAATCAAATGAATATTTTTCATAAAAGAAAAATATTCATTTCTCTCTCTGAAACTCACTTCAGAAACTTGTGCTCCAAAGCAACCTCAATTTTTCTTGCTCATAAAAATCTGAGATAATTCCTAAATATTCTCAGCACCTTGGCACACCTTCCCATGCAAAAATATTGCCCCAATTTTTGGTAATAGTTTTGCTGTGGAAAATATTTTCACTTCTGGGCCAGAAATGCACTTTGTACATCAAGTACATTTTCCTTGAGCTTTTAGCCTTGATCTTTCTTGAGCTTAAACACCCCCTAAGAAACCCTAAACCCCAGGAGATTAGCCCCAATGGCCTTCTAGAAGGTGGCCAAACTTGGCGACCAAGTTTCTGGACAGAAACTTGTCAGCTTAGTGGAGTCAAGTCTGGTCGGCCTGGGCATGATCCATCACCTCTCCTAGACAAAACACTGCACAGTCGAGCGCGTAGACAAGGTTTGGCCGCTCCTGGGCGTCGTTTTGACCATGCCAGCTTGGTGACCATGCGTGGACACGGCGCATGGCAGCGTCTCGACGCACTCTGGCTGGCGCCTTGCTCTTTGTTTCGCCGTGCTCGTTCCAGCGCTCGCCGCCGACTGCCGCACCGCGCCACAAGCCCCGAACCATCACCCTTGACCACTCCCTGGCGCTCACCAACGCCGGAGCCACCACAGCCAGCACGAGCGTCGCGGCCAAAACGCCACAGTGCGCGCGTGCACTTGTCCGCTTCCCCAACCGCCTCCTGTGCTCATTCGCGAGCGTGGGCAAGCTCCTGTGTTGACGCTGAGAGTTTGCGCCCTAGCCTTGGAGCTTCTCGTCGCCGTTCGCCACGTGTCTAGAGAGCTCCGGCGATGACACGTTTCCCCCTCCCTTGCTTGGGCTATATATAGCGCTCCCCGCCTCGAATCCTATCCAAGCACCACTCTACACCACCTCCAGGAACACGTAGACGAGCAGAAGCTCGGTCGGGCAGGCCTCTGGCCACCGCCCCAACCAGAGGACTCTGGCAATCCCCGCAGTCCAGCCGCCGTGCTTCGGTGCCTCTCAAGCTCAAGCAGCTGCTTTGGCGGGGCATTGGGGATCTGCTGGTGCTGCCTGAACATCGCTGAGCCCTCGTAGCCGCCTCTAGCCGTCGACTTCAACCTTTCCAGCAAAACTCGTCCGCCACTGTAGCTTGCGAGCTCAACTGTGAGCAGCTCCGTTCAGCTCTCGCCAAGCCACAGGTATGGGCAGGTGCGCCTCGAGCCCCACTTCAATCCTATCCCTCTAGCCTAGCCCCAAACCCCCTCGTCGCCGGCGTGAGCTCCGGCGAAGCCCCGCCTCTCTCTGATCTCGCGCCTCCCCTCTCTCTCCTGACACGCGGGACCACCTGTCGGTCTCATGACTCGCGCCCGAAGTGGTACGAGTGGAGGTGTATTTCTGTTTTACGCTTTCGACGTCACCCCCGAGGATTTCTGTTTAATTCCAATATTATTCAGAAAGTTGACTAAACTTTGACCAACCACCATTTCTAAACCATAAGTCCAAATGATTTGATTCTTTTTGCATTGTCTTTGTTTCAGAAAGTTCTAGCAGCACACCAGAAGGTCGATTTTTCCTTGTTGTCTAGAATTTCTAGTGATTTTCAGAATGTGTTTTGATAATTATTTTTGTGGTTTAAATTCTTTTTCAGAAGGAGAAGCTTGTCTTGAAGGAAACCAAGAGGGGTGTGATCCCCCTCTACACTAAGGCAAGTCACACCAGCATTTGGATGGTGTTATTTCAATATCTATGATTTTCTACTTGAATATGAGTTCTTATTTGCAATTAAAATTTGATAAATAACTTTGGTTAATTTCTTGTTACTTTACCATGCTTCATATGCTTGTTTTAGTTACTGGTTGAATGCATGAACTTGTTTGGCTAAGTAGAGTAATATTTTTCACTATGCATATTGCTATGGAAATTAATGGTAGTTATTTTACTAGTGATAGTTTCCTTTAAATAAAGAACTAATAAAAATATTGCTTGATAAATAAAAATGAGTTATAACCAAAGAAGTTTGGTTCTAAACATTGCAAAGATGTATATGTTGTTAATTTTGATCCATGAATATGATTTGTTTGCTTTGCATGACAAATAGTTGCATGATTCTTTTTGGGGTATATCATGTTGACGATAAAAAGTTTTTATCAAAGCTAAACTTGATTAAGTTCAACTTGAATATGATGTTGATCACATCATGGTGCCACTGAATCGGGTTTTAATTCAGTGCAACCACATTTACCTTATGGGATGGTCTTGATTCGGTCCTTTGTTGTGGCTCTCACCGGTGCCTCCCGCGAGGGAAGGTTATGGGCGTGCATACCTTGGCCCAGTAGGCAGACATAACCTTGTGTGCTCGTTTTTGTTTTTATGGTACCTTGTCCCCGTTTGGGACCGTTTTGCTACAATGGTGGCCGTTGGTGTCCTTGGTAGACACGGGGCCACCCAAGACCTAGCCCTAAGGGGGAGTTGGTCGGAGTGGCCGGGGAGAGTGCATGACAAAGGGAGGGTTTCGTCGGAATGCTTTGGTCCACCCGAATGGTAGTGCGAGGCCAGGTATTCCGTAGTGTGGGTAAAGTGCGCTACCTCTGCAGAGTGTAATTAATCTATCGATAGCCGCGTCCTCGGTTATGGGCATAACTCAGAAGTAAGTCACACCATGGATCAACTTTTCTAATAAATCTTGCAAACTAAGTGATGGTTGTGATGTATTGGTTCGTGGCAAAGCATGAACACTTGAGGTGTTCATGAGTGATTGGTTTCAGGTGTGAACCAGGAATGGTCACCGTTTGGTTACGAGGTAACCATCTGGTAAGCGAGTCCGTGGGACTATTGCATGAAACGTTTGTTTTCCTTCGGTAGTAGTTTAGCATTGTATTAATCTGATTAAATATCATGATATTGGTTGTCATCGTGCTTATATTTGTTATGAGCTTGCAAGTACATTCAATTTACAAACTTGGCGTGTTATGCCAGTTTTCAGGCAAGTTAGTTCGCATCGGAGCGCATCTCCTGGTTAGGCCGTGTTCACGTTGGTGTCCCTATGCTATGGAGTTCCACTTCGTCGTTCTTCCGCTGCCGCGTAGCTCGTGTGATCGAGGCCCCGTCATGTTCATTAAATAATGTATACTATCCAGCAGCACTGTGTGTGCCGCTTGGCCTTGAATCTCGATGTAATATCAAACCTATGTAATCCGCTAGCATCAATAAAGTAGTTGTTTCTGTACCATGTTGTTGTGTATTGCCAGAAGACTTGATCTCTGGGCTGGCAATGCAAGGTAAACCGGTTGCGCTGAGCCGGGGTGCCACAATGCTTGGTATCAAAGCCACGTTGATTGTAGGACCCGCTAGACCGTTAGTGCATTAGTGAAACAGTAGATTACTTCGTTTGAGTGTCGATTGTTGCATTGCATGCATGTTTATTTGTTATTACTAACCGAATTATTTGTGAGTGTAGATGGCACCAGTAGCGATCTTGTACCATCCTGAGCCAGCTCCGTACACATCGTTGCATCTGCTTCAGAACGTGTGATGACGACTCTACCCACAGGGTGCTGATCCAGAGTATCGGGTGTATCGCAAGCATCTGGCCGGTGCATTGTATGAGTATTATGCTGAGGCCACTCTACACGAAAGTTCACCTTCCGGCGCTTACACTCGTTCGACTAAGGGTGGTCTTGCTTCTACACCATCCCAGGTGATTCAGTTTGCTGCTCTCGAGGCTCTTGTAGACTTGCGCTACAACGAGGTTCACATGCATACCCACTGTCGGTGTCAAAACCGGCGGATCTTGGGTAGGGGGTCCCGAAATGTGCGTCTAGGCGGATGGTAACAGGAGACAAAGGACACGATGATTTTACCCAGATTCGGGCCCTCTCGGTGGAGGTAAAACCCTACTCCTGCTTGATTAATATTGATGATATGGGTAGTACAAGAGTAGATCTACCATGAGATCAAGGAGGCTAAACCCTAGAAGCTAGCCTATGGTATGATTGTTTTTCGTCCTACGGACTAAAACCCTCCGGTTTATATAGACACCGGAGAGGGCTAGGGTTACACAGAGTTGGTTACAATGGTAGGAGATCTACATATCCGTATCGCCAAGCTTACCTTCTACGCCAAGGAAAGTCCCATCCGGACACGGGACGAAGTCTTCAATCTTGTATCTTCATAGTCTTGGAGTCCGGCCGATGGTGATAGTTCGGCTATCCGGACACCCCCTAGTCCAGGACTCCCTCAGTAGCCCCCGAACCAGGCTTCAATGACGATGAGTCCGGCGCGCATATTGTGTTCGACATTGCAAGGCGGGTTCCTCTCCAAATTCCATGTACTCGCCGAATGGTGTCCGGCTTCTTATAAATGCTGCGCTCCTTGGCTTCCACGTCCAATAATGGCCATCTTCCATGTGTCGTACGAATGCGAAAAGCCAGGGTATTTTTACATTCTACCCCCTAGCTGCGCGAATGAGCTGCCTATAAAGAGAGGCGAGGATCTAGATCCGAATCACACCATCCTCCTTCCGCGAGTATTCATCGGAGCGCCTCTGACCAAAAATCCATTCCATCATGGACAGTCGACGTGGCTCCTTCTCTCGCTCTCCCAGCCCTCAGCCAGGAGATTGGGGGAGATGCTCGGTCCCGCATAGTGAGCTGGTGACGCTCCAAGCCGAGGGATTTCTTCCCCCAACCTTTATGGTTCCGGTTCAAGCCGGACTTGCCACCTACAAGGGCGGAAAGCAAGCGCAGAGCGTCCCCAATCCCTCCAAAGGAGAGCGGGTATGCTTCGTCCCTTATCTAATAAGAGGACTTGGATTTCCCATACATCCGTTTCTCCGAGGGCTCCTGGAGTTCTATGGGCTCCAGCTTCACCACCTTACGCCTGCCTCCATCCTGCACATCGTGGGCTTCGTGGCCCTTTGTGAGCTGTTCTTGGGTGTCGAGGCCCATTTTGCGCTGTGGAAGAGATTATTCTGCCTCGTACCCTGTTCTCATGAGGGGTCGATATATCAAGTGGGCGGAGCCGAACTATGGCGCATCGCCGGGACCGGATATCTATCCGGAACCCCAAAGAAGGCGTCCGAAGACTGACCTTCAGAATGGTTTTATATGGAAGACGCCCCGCTACCGGACCCAGTTCGGATCGGCCTCCCGGAGTTCAGCAACGCTCCTCTGAAGAAACGCCTGAGTTGGCGCCCGCGGAGCCCTCAATGGGAGAATGATAGGGACGTCCAATATCTTATGGGACGAATAAGGTTATTGGCTCATTCCGGATTGACCATGATTGGGGTCATGGCCACATGCATTATGCGAGGGGTGCAGCCACTCCAGTATAGGGGCCACCGGATGTGGGATTTCAACGGGGAGGATGATGCCACCCGTCATGGCCGCAAGGGGCCGGGATCGGTCGCCGATCTGGTGAAGATCCTGTCCGGCCTGTACAAAGGGGAGAAGGAGGACTTTCTCTGTGCTAGTCCATCAAATGGATTTTCCATGAACAACCCTCGGAGCTGGGTAAGCGGACGTTTGTCTATCCGATCCATATTCCCAAAGTTAAGTGTCTCACTTTGTGATTTCAACGCAGGAACTGCGCCGGGCCATAGAGGATATACACAGCCTGACTCCACAACCCGAGGATCCGAAACGATCCCTCGATCCGGCCTCCGAAGAGGATCCGGACATAAAGGTGGAGCTGATCAATGGGGTGTTCCACCAACTTAGCATCGACAATGCTTTGGTCGCCATTACGGCCGACTACCCCGGAATATCTTCGGTTTCCCAGGTAACTGTGACCGGAGTCCTGATACCATTACTCATCCATGCTTATCTCTGACCATCGTATACCAATGGTGTTCCGCAGGAGGTGCGTTCGAGGTGGGAAGCCGAACCCGCGGCGGCTGGCCAACAAGGGGCAGCTCGGCCCAGCAGGCAGAAGAGAAGTGCGGTGTGAATCGAGACGTCGCTGCAACGGTATGGCGCGCCACCATGTTTCCGGGAAAGATTCCTGGAAGGCATATTAACGCTCGTGGTTTTTTCAAGAGAAAGAGCGCTCGCCGGACTGTGTCCGGCGAGATTGCCAATCAAACCTCCGCCGGCCAGGCTCCAACGCCAGGTCCGGAGGGGGAGGCAAACGCAAGGTGCGCGTCGGGTGCTCCTCCAACGGAGGATGCCGACAGGTTGTCCGCCACCAGATCTGAGGCGGAGAGCGCCATGAATCACAGGCGCCGCCGGACAGTTCTTCGTGATGCATGCTTCTCCCCGGAGGCGTTAAATGCCTTTAATTCGGGAGATGCGCACCTCCGTGCTGCTCAAGATGGTCTAGCCAGAGCCACGGAGCAGTATGTAAAAGACATACGGGTGAGGAATTTTGACAGTTATATATGCCAGTAGCCCCCGAGACTTAAAATAGCTAGAATAACTGATTTAAGGATCATTTGTTATGCAGGATCTTACGGAGAAGAATACCCACCTGTCCCAGGAGCTTCAAGAGTGCAAGGCCCAACTTGAGGCCGCACTAGCCACCACAGGGGGAGCCACAGAGACCCCCTCTGGTAATATATACTTCGAAAGATAAGTAGTTTGTGAAGTGCGGCGTGTGTATAAGTCTGACAATAATATTGCAGATGGCGTCGGACTAGATCCGGACAAGCAATAGCTACTACGCCAGCTGAAGGCCGGCAGGAAGTTGCTTACGAGGGTGCGGCAAGAGAAGAATAAGCTCCACGATGCCAACACCCAGCTGGGCGAGGAACTAAAAGATGTTCGGGCCCAGCTATCTGACTCCGTGAAGGAGAATAGGCGGCTTCGCCGCGGCATTTATAGTAAGTGTTTTAGCAAACTTTTGAAAAGAAGAGTTCGGCGAGGAAGTCGATTGACAGAAATATGTCTGTAGGCGTGCTCACAGGTCGTCCTGCGAAGGAAATGCCCGGTTCAACGGGTGACCTACTTCCCGAGCTGCTGCAACTGCACGAACGAGGCCTTGTGGCCATCCATGTCCCTACCCGAAGGTCTTGGAGAGCTCATGGAGAGGCTTCAGGGAGCACGGCGGCGCTTCCGGTTGTGGAAGATATCGGCCTGCCATCAAGGCGCCAGGGAGGCCTGGGCCATGGTGAAGACACGGTATGCGAAGGCTGACCCAAACCACATGGCCGGGGTCGGACCTGTGGGGCCCGATGGGAAGGAGATCCCTGTGAGCTTAGTGTACGACCAAGTAGAGTTGGCCGCAAAGTATTCACAGCGGGACTGTAAAGTAGACAGTTTATTAGATGGTATCGAAGAGGAATACCATCAGTCAGCTTGACTATGTAATTTAAAATGACATGAAAAATGCCTTCTAGCCGGATTGTAGATCGTTTGTCATTGCGGACCTTTTCGCTTCAACCTCGGGACCCGACAGTCTGGAGTGTGTCCGAATACCCTCACGGTTATGTAAAAAACCGGGGCATGCATGGAGACCAGGCGTAGGGGTCATTAGTGCTTTATCAGACAAGTGCCCAACTAATTATGTTATATTACATGGTTAGTAAGAAACATCTTCCAGGGAGAATAGTTCCGTTAGGGGTTCCTTTCCCTAGGAGGCATGCCCTAAAGTGCATGTCCGGACTGCAAAAAAAGCAGAAAAGCATCTGGGGGCAGATAAATAAATAGGTAAGAAATCATCTTTCAATTCACCGACCGAATATTCCCTTAAGAACGCTAGCTTTCGGCTTCACCCAGTCTGAGGTACACATCCGGCTGACCCGACAGTAACAATCGCAGAGCTGCTCCCTTTACCTCCTAGCCGAACAATCGGGAACGTAGGGGTAAGCACAGGAGCCAGGCAACCCAGCTTGGCCAAAACTTAAGTCATATCGATGCATATAATGGTGAATAAAAGGTACATGCGGAAGTGTGACACATGTGTTGGGTATAAAGCTCGTATAAATAAGCTTCTGTTAAAGAAGCCCCCAGGTATAATGAGTGCGAGTAGCACGTCATGTGTGTGCGAAAAATGCGCAGGCGAGCCACCGAAGGCCCGTGAGAGAAAAAAAGAAAGAAGGGTGGTGGTAGAAAAATAAAAGACAGTTAAAGTATGAAATATAGATGGGGGAGGGAGACGAACTCAGAGTCCGGCGCTAGGCGTAGAATCTTCGGAGATGGGCTGCGTTCCATGGATTTGGCTCGAGTCGGTTATCCGATGCGTTTCGCAGACGGTACGCTCCGCCGGTCAGGACTTGGTCGATGATGAAGGGACCTTCCCACTTGGGCTTGAGTTTGTCCTTTTTCTTGTCCGGCAGGCGTAGAACTACTTTGCCAACATTGTAAGTTTTGGCCCGTACTTCTCTGCTTTGATATCTTCGAGCTTGCTATTGATAGAATGCGGAACGAGCTTTTGCCATGTCACGCTCCTCCTCTAAGGCGTCCAAACTGTCCTGCTGATCTAGCTCGGCTTCCCTTTCTTCGTACACGCGCACGCAAGGTGAGTCATGAATTATGTCGCAGGGCAAAACTGCCTCTGCGCCGTATACCATAAAAAATGGTGTGAAATCCGGTAGTGCGGTTTGGCGTGGTCCGCAGGCCCCAGAGTACGGAGTCGAGCTCCTCTACCCAGTGCGTGTTGGATTCCTTAAGGGACCGCACTAGTCTGGGTTTGATGCCGCTCATGATTAGACCATTTGCTCGTTCGACTTGCCCGTTAGTTTGAGGGTGATAGACTGAAGCGTAGTCGAGCTTGATGCCCATGTTTTTGCACCAGAGTTTAACTTTGTCGGCCGTGAAGTTCGTGCCGTTATTAGTGATGATGCTGTTGGGAACGTCGTAACGGTGTACTACCCCTGATATGAAGTCTATCACGGGTCCAGATTCAGCCGTCTTAACTGGCTTGGGCTCTATCCATTTGGTGAATTTATCCACCATGACCAACAGGTATTTTTGCTTGTGGGTTCCTCCTTTAAGGGGTCCAACCATATCAAGCCCCCAGACCGCAAACGGCCAGGTGATGGGTATAATTTTTAGGGCGGTGGGGGGCATGTGGCTTTGATTAGCAAAGAGCTGGCAACCGACCCATCGTTGGACTAAATCCTGAGCGTCTGCTCGGGCCGTTGGCCAATAAAATCCTGTACGGAAGGCCTTGCTTACAAGGGCCCGGGCTGCAGCGTGGTACCCACCGAGTCTGGCATGAATTTCAGCCAGAAGATTTCGCCCTTCCTCTTTGGAGATACACCTTTGGAGGACTCCGGTTGTGCTTTTCTTATAGAGCTCTCCCTCATGGACCTTATAGGCTCTAGATCGCCGTACTATGCAGTGGGCCTCGTTTTGGTCCTGGGAAGTTCCTGCCTAGTTAAGTAAGCTAGGAATGGCTTAGTCCACGGGGCAATGTCTGCCATTATTTCGTGGGCTGTAGGTGTTGTTTCGTTGGCAGAACCACCGATTGTGTCAGAATGTGCGGTGTCGGGCGGTGCGGTTGGGTCTGGATTGTTGTTTCCGGACTCCCCTTCCCATAGTACGGATGGCTTGAAAAGCCGTTCCAGGAAGATGTTGGGAGGGACGGCATCACGCTTTGCGCCGATGCGTGCCAATACGTCCGCCGCTTGATTATTATCCCGGGCTATATGGTGAAATTCGAGCCCTTCAAACTGAGCTGAAATTTTCAGAGCAGCGTTAAGGTAAGCTGCCATTTTCGGATCCTTGGCATCGAAGTCTCCATTCATTTGGGATATCGCGAGGCTCGAATCCCCTCGCACTTCTAGGCGTTTAATGCCCATGGAAATCGCCATCCAGAGGCCATGTAGAAGGGCTTCGTATTCGGCTGCGTTGTTAGAGTCCGTGTACATTATCTGGAGTACGTATTGGACTGTGTCTCCGGTTCGGGACGTCAGGATGACGCCAGCCCCCAGGCCGGCCAACATTTTGGAGCCGTCAAAGTGCATGATCGAATTAGAGTATGCACCGTACTCTTTAGGTTATGAAGTCGGCCAAAACTTGCGACTTGATAGCTCGCCATGGTTTATAGGTTATGTTGAATGGTAGGAGCTCGATGGCCCATTTTGCAATCCTGCCAGTTGCGTCGCGGTTGTTTATAATGTCATTGAGAGGTACTTCGGAGGCTACTGTTATCGAACACTCTTGAAAGTAGTGTCGCAGCTTCCGGGATGCCATGAACACTGCGTACGCTATCTTTTGATAATTTGGATACCGGGACTTTCATGGAGTTAGGACAGTGGATACGTTGTACACTGGTTTTTGAAGAGGGAACTTGTGTCCGTCCGTTTCTCGTTCGACGACGAGCACCGCGCTTACAACTTGATGTGTTGCCGCGATATATAATAACATTGGATCGCCCAAGTTGGACGTGACCATGACTGGATTTGTTGCCAATATGGCATTTATTTCTTCGAGTCCGGCCGTGGCGGCGTCTGTCCACTCGAAGTGTTCGGTGCACCGGAGGAGGCGATAAAGGGGTAATGCCTTTTCTCCTAAGCGGGAGATGAAGCGGCTTAGAGCCGCCACACATCCAGTCAATTTTTGTATTTTCTTGAGGTCTTTTGGGATATCCAATTGTGACAGAGCTCGGATCTTGGCTGGGTTTGCTTCAATTCCTCTACCGGATACAATGAAGCCCAAGAGTTTTCCGGCTGGTCCGCCGAAAACGCATTTTTCCGGATTGAGCTTAATGTCATATGCTTGGAGATTGTCGAATGTGAGCCTCAAGTCGTCTACTAGAGCTTCAACGTGTTTGGATTTGACGACCACATCGTCGCCTCCACTATTTTGCCGATCTGGTTTGCTAGACATGTCTGAATCATGCGCTGATATGTTGCGCCGGCGTTTTTGAGCCCGAAGGGCATTGTGTTGAAGCAGAATGGCCCGTATGGACTAATGAATGCCGTTGCGGCTTGGTCTGGCTCCGCCATCTTGATTTGATGGTAGCCGGAGTATGCGTCGAGGAAGCACAATGGATCGTGCCCTGCGGTAGCATCGATAATTTGGTCGATGCGGGGAAGGGGGAAGGGATCCTTTGGGCAAGCCTTGTTAAGGTCCTTGAAATCGACACACAGGCGCCAGGATTTGTCCTTCTTTGGTACCATTACCAGGTTTGCTAGCCAGTCCGGATGTTTTATATCTCTGTTGAATCCGGCTTCTAATAGTTTGGCTAGCTCCTCTCCCATTGCCTGTGTTTTGGGTTCGGAAAATCACCGAAGAGCCTGTTTGACTGGCTTGAATCCTTTTAGGATATTTAGGCTGTGCTCTGCCAGCCGGCGTGGGATTCCTGGCATGTCTGAAGGGTGCCAGGCAAAAATGTCCTAATTTTCCCGTAGGAATTCTTGTAGTGCGGCGTCTACATCAGGGTTTAATTGTGCCCCAATGGAGGCCGTCTTTGTAGGGTCCGTTGGATGGACTTGGAATTTGACTATTTCGTCCGCTGGCTTAAAAGAGGTGGACTTGGATCTTTTGTCAAGTATCACGTTGTCCCTGTTCACCGTGGAGCGCAGCGCTGTGAGTTCCTCGGCCGCTAGGGCTTTAGATAGCGCCTCTAGGGCTAGTGCGGCTGTCTTATTTTCGGCGCGGAGCGCTACGTCCGGATCACTGGCAAGGGTGATGATTCTGTTGGGCCCGGGCATTTTGAGCTTCATGTTCCCGTAATGGGGTATAGCTTGAAAAATTGTGAATGCCTCTCGTCCTAACAAAGCTGATATCCGCTGCTGAACGGGGCCACATGGAACGTGATCTCCTCGGACCTGTAGTTGTCCGGCGAGCCGAATACCACATCCAGTGTGATTTTTCCTGTCAGCATGCTTCCCGACTAGGGATTATTCCTCTGAAGGTTGTGTTGCTTCGCTCAATGCGGCTCCAGTCTACTTCCATTTTTCGAAGGGTTTCCTCGTAGATGAGGTTTAATCCGCTGCCACCATCCATGAGTACCTTAGTAAGGCGAAAGCCGTACACTATTGGACTGAGGACCAATGCGGCTGGTGCCCGGGCTGTTCGGAATTTAGGTTCGTCACTGGCGTTAAAGGTAATAGCCGTGTCACTCAATGGATTTATTGTTGCTACTTGGTAGACTTCGGCGAGGCTGCGGAGTGTTCGTTTCCACATACTATTTGATGCAAAAGTCTTGAAGACTGTTAATACCGTACTGGTACTGCTGGGCTGGTTCTCTGGGGCTAGAAGCTCTTCGCCACTTCTGGCCACCTGCCGTAGTATCCAACATGCTCGAAGGCTATGTGTTGGAGTGGCGCCCTCTGTACTATGGATTTTGTAGGGTCCGCTGAGCCATCCCTCCAGTACGGTTCCCTGCCCTTTAGGGGGGTTTTGCTTTTTGGTTTTTAACCCAGGTGCCTGAATATGATGCACCCTTTTATTTCGGACTAGGGTTGTGTTCGGCGCCGGATTGTCCCAAAATTTGGTTTCGGTTTTCCAGGCACTCTCCATCACACAGTACTTTCGTACTATGGACGCCAAGTCGGCGAACCGTGTAATTTCGCGATGACTTATGGCGTTCATGATCCCCTTGTCCGTCCAATTATTGCAGAAAATTGAGATTGCGCTTTCCTCACGGCAGTCCTTTATCCTGTCCATAACTAGGAGGAATCTGGCCCAGTAATGGTGTACTATTCCAGCGGGCTCTTGCCGGATTCGGGATAGATCGCTTGTGTTTGGGTGGGCGGGTGGAATTAAATTCGGAACCCCGTCCAATCTAAGACTCAAGGGCCGAAAAGTTTCCGAACTTGGAAGCTTGGGTTGCTGGATGTTGTCCAACGAATCTGGCCTGCTGCCTGACTTTAGGTTCAGTGCTTGATTGACGTCCGTCCCTCCGCGGGAATCCGGCATGGAGGGGTCGGGAATTCGGACATAGCTTGTCCTTAATGTAGAAGAAGACTCGCTGTGCTGTTCCTCCACCACAGCAATGTGGTGGGTAGCCTGGGGAGAGTTGATCTCTCTCAAATCGGTTTTAGGCCCGATCTGATCATAGTCTGTAACGACTCCCAGGGCCGCGATGTGATTCAAGAGCTCGTTTACGGAGGAGAGCTCCATCGGATCTAGATGCTCGGCAAGTCCCGAGTTGACGTGAAGATCGCTTTTGATGACCTAAGAGGTCATCGTCGGCGCGGCGGCCGAACAGGCGGTCATAAGAAAACCGCCTAGCCGGATAGTTTGGCCGATGGCCAAAGACCCTTTGGCAACGGTGTCGTCTTTAAAGACGGGATGAGGCATCCTTCCAGATTGCGACGGCACAGAGGAACTCTCAATGAAAGCACCAATGTCAGTGTCAAAACCGGCGGATCTCGGGTAGGGGGTCCCGAACTGTGCGTCTAGGCGGATGGTAACAGGAGACAAGGGACACGATGTTTTTACCCAGGTTCGGGCCCTCTCGGTGGAGGTAAAACCCTACTCCTTCTTGATTAATATTGATGATATGGGTAGTACAAGAGTAGATCTACCACGAGATCAAGGAGGCTAAACCCTAGAAGCTAGCCTATGGTATGATTGTTGTTCGTCCTACGGACTAAAACCCTCCGGTTTATATAGACACCAGAGAGGTCTAGGGTTACACAGAGTCAGTTACAATGGTAGGAGATCTACATATCCGTATCGCCAAGCTTGCCTTCTATGCCAAGGAAAGTCCCATCCGGACACGGGACGAAGTCTTGAATCTTGTATCTTCATAGTCTTGGAGTCCGACCGATGGTGATAGTTCGGCTATCCGGACACCCCCTAGTCCAGGACTCCCTCACCCACCCTGGTATCTTCTTCTACCCATCTCTGCACGAGAATGGGCATATCCGTTTTCCTTTGATTAATCCGGCGTGCGACCGTCCCACTAGCCACCTTTCTCGCTACATCACCGCTAGTTATCTCCTGAACTACGAGTTAGCTCGGGAGCTTTCACGTGCTCGCACCGCTCTCACAGCTGCTCGTGTGAGGAGCCCTCTTCCCGCTGTCATCTATACTTCTGCTCTGGTTTTTTCCACCTCCGTTCCACCGATGACTTCGCGGGGACCGTTAACCCTCTGACGGTGAACCCTCACAGCGATCCTGCTGCATGGTCTTCCCTTGTCGCTACTCCTGCTGCTCCTATGCTTAGATACCATCCCCCGCCTGCCCCTGAGGGAGAGCCCTCAAGGCAGCGTCATCGCGTCCCTCTTGACCCCGAGGTCTCTGTTATCAGTTCAGGATCAGGGTCCGGCTTAGGAGACGAGCCTGCAACAGCACCGACCGAGCAGTAGAATGTTAGCGTATCGCTGTAGTCATGAGCATGATGTATGGCTGTAATCGCACTTGTCATGATGCATAGTTTCATGTACGAGGGTAGTAGACCCGCTGTGATGTTACTTTCATGTTGGGACTATGTATAATTACGTTGGAACTTTTTATTCGCCTTGGTTTCCATTCGCTGTTTTCTTCCGGGATTTGTCATTGGCTTTTCCCCCCATTTTGGAATTTTCTCATCATGGTTGCTATGTATTGGGAAAATGAAAAATAGGACGACGCGTGGAGGCAGCAGCAGCCAAGCTTGTGAGGATGTCCCTGTCCGTCGTTCTGCAAGACAGGCAGGACATTCCCCCGAGCCGTACCAGCCACCTCCGCCGCCACCACCACATCCACCTCCCACCGATCAGATCCTGTGAATGTTTGAAGAAAGAAGGAGCAACAACCTGTTGGAAATCCTGAAGAGTGTGCAAGTTATGGTTGGGAAGAATGGAAACCAGAATGGCCATCGCTCCAAACTGTCAAACTCTCAGTGAACCAAGCCTCCTAGTTTCAGCCACGCTACTGATCCTTTGGACGCCAACGACTGGCTAAGGACTATGGAGAGGAAACTGGAGATTGCTCGCACTGAAGAAGGAGACAAGGTTCCCTTTGCAACGCATTATCTCGAAGGAGCTGCCACGATATGGTGGGATAATGCCAAGGCAATATGGCCTGCAGACGAGGAAATTACGTTGGCAAAATTCAAGGAACAATTCCGCAAGTATCATATTCCCACCGGAGTCATGAAAATCAAGCATCGCGAATTCCTCGCTCTCACTCAAGGCAGCATGACCGTCAACGAGTACCTGAACAAGTTCAACCATTTGGCCTGAAATTCTCTCCATGATGTTGCCACAGAAGAGCGGAAGATTGACCGGTTCCTTGGAGGCCTGAATCAACATCTCAGGTGCACTCTCAGCATGTTTGATTTCCCAGACTTCCTGACGCTGGTGAACAAGGCTCTCATCGCCAAAAGGGAACACAAGCTCCTACATGACCACAAGCCAGCTGTTAACGACCACAAGCGCAAATTTGAGCCAAAGAAGGATATGCAACCAATGCAAAAGGCTCGTACTTGGCAACAGACTCAGGTGGAGTACAAACCAAATTGGCAGCAGAATGTCAACAAGAATACTACACAAGTCAAGAATGTTGTGACAAGCCCAGTGCGCGAAGACTGTTAGCGCAATAATTCATGTTTCAGCTGTGGTCAAACTGGACACTATGCCAAACAGTGTCCCAAGAACAACAAGCACGTAGCTCCCTTCCTACCGCAAGTCAACTACATGGAGCCATGTTCCGCCCCAGATATGATTCAAGGGCAAATTCATCACATCTCCGCAGACGAAGCTCAAGAGGACCCGGAAGTCATCATTGGTATGTTTCTTGTTAATGACTACCCGCCATGATTTTATTTGATTCTGGGGCTTCCCACTCTTTCATATCGCGGAGTTTTGCTTCCCAAAACAATTTTCCTTGCTCGATTTTGGGAAAGCACATGCTGGTACAATCCCCGGGATCCCTACTTAGAAGCAATCTCGTCTGCCGAAATTTGGAAATTGACATCAAGGGCGTCAAGTTTCCAACCTCGTTGATAATCATCGATTCCAACAAATTGGACGTCATTCTGGGCATGAATTGGTTAAGTCAATATCAAGTCTGCATCAGCTGTGCGACCAAGGAAGTTACCCTAAAAAATATGGAAGATTGCACCACAAGTTTTTATGCCCGCAAGCGCATACCCACGAAAGATATGGTTTTTGCAGCAGTAGCCGAAGAAGTGGATTTAATTCCTATGGTCAATGAGTATCCAGACGTCTTTCCTGAAGAATTACCAGGCATGCCACCAGACTGAGAATTGGAGTTAGCAATTGACTTGGTGCCTAGAACCACTCCGATACATAAGAAATATTATTGGATGCCTTCCTTGGAATTGGTGGAATTGAAGAAACAACTGGATGAGATGCTGTAGAAAGGATACATTCGTCCAAGCTCTTCACCATGGGGATCACCAGCAATCTTCGTGGAAAAAAGGATGGAAGTCTACAAATGTGTGTAGACTACCGACAGCTGAATGATGTCACCATCAAAAACAAGTATCCACTGCCGAGGATCGATGATCTGTTTGATCAACTTAGTGGGGCCAAAGTATTCTCAAAAATTGATTTGAGGACTAGATATCATCAACTAAAGATAAAGAAGGAAGATATTCCTAAGACCATGTTCACCACTCGATATGGTCTTTATGAGTACACCGTTATGTCCTTCGGCCTCACAAACCCTCCTGCATTCTTTATGCATATGATGAACAAGGTGTTTATGGACTTCTTGGATAAATTTGTGGTGGCTGACGCACTCAACCACAAACCATCCAACCTTAATGCTCAAACGGATTCCTTGCTTCTTGAGCTTTATGAAGAAATCATGCAGCTCAATTTGGTAATCACCGACGCCCGTCTTCCCAATATATTGGAAGTTGCCCCTACTCTCAAAGAAGAAATCCGCAGTGCTCAAGCGAATGATGAGAGGTTAATAATATATGTTCAGAAGATGCACCAAGGGCGTGCACCAGACTTCTCTAAGGATCAGCAAGGTTCGCTAAGTTTCCGAGGAAGACTCTGCATACCCAACCAAGAAAGTCTGAAGAAGAAGATATTGGCAGAAGCGCATGAAGCACCATACTCAATTCATCCCGGTGGTACCAAAATGTATAAGGACCTTCGTGAGGTATTTTGGTGGGATGGAATGAAGAAAGACATCGCATACTTTGTGGCCTCTTGTGACATATGAAATAAGGTAAAGGCGGAACACCAAAAACCCGCCGGACTCCTCCAACCTCTGCTAGTATTCCAATGGAAATGGGATGATATCTGCATGGACTTCATCACCGGACTACCAAGGTCTCATCGAGGAAACGATGCAATATGGGTCATAGTGGACACCTTAACAAAGGTGGCACACTTTCTTCCTATCCGGACCACATACCGTGCAAATCAACTTGCATAGTTGTATGTGTCAAGAATCGTCAGTCTACATGGAGTACCCAAGACTATCACATCCGACAGGGGATCTCTCTTCACCTCCGCATTTTGGTCCCGACTACATCAAGCCTTGGGGACCGCTTTGAAATATAGCACGGCCTATCATCCTCAGATAGATGGACAGACTGAACGAGTAAATCAAATACTCGAAGATATGCTCAGAGCATCTACATTGTCCCAAGGAACCAAGTGGGAAGACTGTCTACCCTATGCCGAGTTTTCCTACAACAACAGTTTCTAGGCCAGCTTAAAGATGTCACCCTATGAAGCCCTGTATGGCCGAAAATGCCGCACTCCATTAAACCGGTCTCAAACTAGAGACAGTCACATTTTCGGCACTGATTTAATGCTCGAAGCGGAGAAGCAAGTCAAGGAAATCCGTGACAGACTGCAATTGGCCAAATCTCGACAGAAGAGCTACTATGATGCCAAACATCGCCAGATCAGCTTCGAACCCGTAGAACACGTACATCTCCGAGTCACCCCTATGAAAGGAGTCAAGAGGTTTCAGACCCACGGAAAATTGGCACGCAGATATATCGGTCCATTCCCCATCGTGGCCAGAGTCGGAACAGTTGCATATCAGTTGGAATTTCCACCAGAACTGTCAGAAGTACACAATGTGTTTCACATCTCACAGCTAAGAAGATGTATCCCGCCACCGGAGAAAAGGACTGATATGACAGAGATAGAATTGGCTAAGGATTTGACTTATGAGGAAAAGCCAATCAGGATATTGGATCAGACAGAAAGAGTCACCCGCAGCAAAGAAATAAGGTTTTACAAGGTTCAGTGGGAGCACCACACCAAAGAGGAAGCGTCCTGGGAAAGAGAGGAATTTTTAAGGACTGGATACCCAGAATGGTTTTTCCCAAGCAACTGAATCTCGAGGACGAGATTCATCTTAAGTGGGGGAGGTTTGTCACTGCCTGGATTTTGCCTTCTCTCTCTTTCTAGACTTGCCTTCTCTCTCTTTTCCGGACTTGGTTTTTATCGTGGTTCTTGCCCTGATTTGAATTGGAGTTTGGATCTTTTCAAATGGACTTGGCACTTGGGCATATCCTTGACTTTCACCCAAGTGACCTATCTTCTTTATTCCTCTGATCAATCCTCAAAATAATCAAATGAATATTTTTCATAAAAGAAAAATATTCATTTCTCTCTCTAAAACTCACTTCAGAAACTTGTGCTCCAAAGCAACCTCAAATTTTCTTGCTCAGAAAAATCTGAGATAATTCCTAAATATTCTTAGCACCTTGGCACACCTTCCCATGCAAAAATATTGCCCCACACTTTGGTAATATTTTTTCTCTGGAAAATCTTTTCACTTCTGGGCCAGAAATGCACTTTGTACAACAAGTACATTTTTCCTTGAGCTTTTAGCCTTGATCTTTCTTGAGCATAAACACCCTCCTAAGAAACCCTAAACCCAGGAGATCATCCTTAATGTCCTTCTAGAAGGTGGCCAAACTTGGCGACCAAGTTTCGGGACAAAAACTTGTCAGCTTAGTGGAGTCAAGTCTTGTCGGCCTGGGCATGATCCATCACCTCTCCTAGACTAAACTCTGCACGGTCGAGCGCGTAGACAAGGTTTGGCCGCTCATGGGCGTTGTTTTAACCATGCCATCTTGGTGACCGCGCGTGGGCATGGCGAATGGCAGTGTCTCGACGCGCTCTGGCTGGCGCCTTGCTCTCTGTTTCACGCATGCTCGTTCCAATGCTTGCCACCGACTGCCACACCACGCCACAAGCCCCGACCCATCTCCCTTGACCGCTCCCTGGCGCTCGTCGTGGCTGGAGCCGCCGCAACAAGCATGGGCGCGTCGCGGCCAAAATGCCACAGTGCGCGCGTGCACTTGTCCGCTTCCCCAACCGCCTCCTGTGCTCGTCCGCGAGCGTGGGTAAGCTCTTGTGTTGACACTGAGCGTTTGCCCCTTCGCCTTGGAGCTTCTTGTCGCCGTTCGCCGCATGTCCAGAGAGCTACGGCGACACGTTTCCCCCTCCCTCACTACGGCTATATATAGCGCTCCCCACCTTGAATCCTAGCCAAGCACCACTCCACACCACCTCCACGAACCCGTGGACGAGCAGAAGCTCGATCGGGCAGGCCTCTGGCCGTCGCCCCGACCAAAGGACTCCGGCGATCCCCGCAGTCCAGCCGCCGTGCTCCGGTGCCTCTCGAGCTCAAGCAGCTGCTTGGGCAGGGCATTGGGGATCTTCTGGTGTTGCCTAAACACCGCTGAGCCCTCGGAGCCGCATCTAGCCCTCGTCTTCAACCTCTCCGGCGAAACCCATCCGCCATCGTAGCTTGCAAGCTCAACTGCGAGCAGATCCGTCCACCTCTCGCTAAGCCACGGGTACGGGCAGGTGCGCCTCGAGCCCCGCTTCAACACTATCCCTCTAGCCTAGCCCCAAACCCCCTCGTCGCCGGTGTGAGCTTCGGCGAAGCCCCGCCTCTCTCTGATCTCATGCCCCCTCTCTCTCCTGACGCGCGGGACCCACCTGTCGGTCTCACCACTCGCGCCCGAAGCGGTACGAGTGGAGGTGTATTTCCATTTTACGCTTTCGACGTCACCCCCCACAGGATTTCTGTTTAATTCAAATATTATTCAAAAAGTTGACTGAACTTTGACCAGCCACCATTTCTAAACCATAAGTCCAAATGATTTGATTCTTTTTGCATTCTCTTTGTTTCAGAAAGCTCTAGCAGCACACCAGAAGGTGGATTTTTCATTGCTGTCTAGAATTTCTGGTGATTTTCAAAATGAGTTTTGATAATTATTTTTGTGGTTTAAATTCTTTTGAAGAAGGAGAAGATTGTCTTGAAGCAAACCAAGAGGGGTGTGATCCTCCTCTACACTAAGGCAAGCCACACCAGCATTTGGATGGTGTTATTTCAATATTTATGATTTTCTATTTAAATATGAGTTCTTCTTTGCAATTAAAATTTGATAATCAACTTTGCTTAATTTCTAGTTAATTCACCATGCTTGATATGCTTGTTTTAGATACTGGTTGAATGCATGAACTTGTTTGGCTAAGTAGAGTAATATTTTGCACTATGCATATTGCTATGGAAATTAATGGTAGTTATTTTACTAGGGATAGTTTCCTTTAAATAAAAAACTAATAAAAATATTGTTTGATAAATAAAAATGAGTTATAACCAGAGAAGTTTGGTTCTAAGTATTGCAAGATGTATATGTTGTTAAGTTTGATCCATGAATATGAGTTGTTTGCTTTGCATGACGAATAGTTGCATGATTCTTTTTGGGGTATATCATGTTGACGATAAAAAGTTTTTATCAAAGCTAAACTTGATTAAGTTCAACTTGAATATGATGTTGACCACATCATGGTGCCACTGAATCGGGTTTTAACTCAATGCGACCACATTTACCTTATGGGAAGGTCTTTATTCGGTCCTTTGTTGTGGCTCTCACTGGTGGCTCCCGCGAGGGAAGGTTATGGGCGTGCATACCCTGGTCCGGTAGGCAGACATAACCTTTTGTGTTCGTTTTTGTTTTTATGGCACCTTGTCCCCGTTTGGGACCATTTTGCCACGACGGTGTCCATTGGTGTCTTTGGTAGACACGGGGCCACCCAAGACCTAGCCCTGAGGGGGAGTTGGTCAGAGTGGCCGGGGAGAGTGCATGACAAAGGGAGGGTTTTGTCGGAATGCTTTGGTACACCCGAATGGGAGTGCGAGGCCAGGTATTCCGTAGTGTGGGTAAAGTGCGCTACCTCTGCAGAGTGTAATTAATCTATCGATAGCTGCGTCCTCAGTTATGGGCATAATTCGGAAGTAAGTCACACCATGGATCAACTTTTCTAATAAAGCTTGCAAACTAAGTGATGGTTGTGATGTATTGATTCGTGGCAAAGCATGAACACTTGAGATGTTCATGAGTGATTGGTTTCAGGTGTGACCCAGGAATGGTCACCGTTCGGTTGCGAGGTAACCGTCTGGTAAGCGAGTCCATGTGTCATTGCATGAAACGTTTGTTTTCCTTCGGTAGTAGTTTAGAATTGTATTAATCTAATTAAATATCATGATATTGTTTGTCATCATGCTTATGTTTGTTGTGAGCTTGCAAGTACATTCAATGTACTGACCTGGCGTGTTATTCCAGATTTTAGGCAAGTCAGTTCGCATCGAAGCGCATCTCGTGTCTAGGCCATGTTCATGCCGGTGTCCCTGTGCTATGGACTTCCACTTCGTCGTTCTTCCGCTGCCGCGTAGCTCGTGTGATCGAGGCCCCGTCATGTTCACTAAATAATGTACATACTGTCCAGCAGCTCCGTGTGTGCTGGTTGGCCTCGAATATCGATGTAATATCAGACCTATGTAATCCGCTAGCATCAATAAAGCGGTTGTTTCTGTACCATGTTGTTGTGTATTGCAAGAATACTTGATCTCTGGGCTGGCAATGCAAGGTAAACCGGTTGCTCTGAGCCAGGGTGCCACAGACTTCAGTCGTAAGTTTACCCGTGGGTGATGAGGTCAAAGTTACACAGAAGGTTGATGATGGACACTCGAGTGCGATAATTAATTCTGCGCTCTATAGGGCACATGGTGGAAGAAACCAACTGTGTGCAATAATGTCCAAGATCACAGTCCAGTTAGCTATACAGATTGTGTGCTGTGAGATCGACAAGGTAATCAGATTCGAGAATTGTTAATAAAATCAAATCTAAGACCATTTCATATTAAGGTCAAAATAGTGCTATCGAAGATTACAGGGTTGAAACTGATATTAGAAATGAAATTCACCTCATCTACTGCAAACGCTCACGCTGATCCGCTGAACATGGGTATCAGAGAGGTTCAAACTAATATTACCACTCTCATTCTGGTGTCGAAACCTCACAACTTTTGCAAAGGGGTCAGACACTGAGAAGTCATGTATGGGGTTGACACGATGAGTTCCGATTACTCTGTCATATGAAGTTCCAAAATCAAATTCAGCATTTTTGGAGCCTATTCCATTCTGCCGCAGGCACCGGCGCTGATGAACAAACCATTCATTTTTCTGAAATAAATGTAGGGCAAACCTCATTACCTTTAGCACCCTTGCTTTGACAACAAAGAACCCAGATAATCTCCGGTAAGGTCCCTCGGTAGGAGTTCAAAGTAATTTCTAAGATATGTAGATCTAGGCATTCGACGTGATTTTTATATTGTATCACATTATCCACCACTGGGACTAATCTTATCTGCAAAACAAGAAAACGTGTTAGTGCCTTGATGCAGTTTTGAACACTACTACAAGCCTATTTGGTTTGTAGGATTTGTAAAATGCACTAACATGCCATCTTCGATCTGAGATGATTAACATGGGCATTAAAATGCCATCTTCGATCTTCACAAGATGTTGGAGTGGATGAAAAGTTCCCTAAGAAAACTAGTACAGATGAATCCAAAGGCGAAATGCATATGGATTGTAACCATATGGATCAAGCATTGTCATTGTAAACTTGGAAAAGGAGACATGTATGTACTGAAATCCTCCAAATCAATCCTTAAGAGATCGTAGTACATTGTCATTGTAAACTCGGAAAAAGGTGTCACAAATTGAACTCCCTTATTGTTAACATTTAACAGGAAAGGAACATCACCTCGATATATACCTTCTCTAGGCACGGAAAGCATCTCAGGAAAGTGACAACTTGCCCCAGGTTGGGGTCGATAGATTCTAGTGCCAAGACCTTTACCGTGCGTAGTTTCGCGGTCAGGCTTGTTAGAATCATTTTCTGAATGACTAACGAACAAACATCTTCAAAATTAGAAATAATGTTAATTTGTAGAAGGAGAGGTAGAAGGCGGTTGTTGTACCTGAACTGGTGTGGATCCAATAACAAGTTCGGAGTATTTGTCAGACGAGTAGCCCATCACTGTCAATTTCAGCACCGAAACGACACTGATTCTTGTTGGACCTACTTGATCAAGTACAAGTAATCTCTCAAGTGCAGGTGTGTCCTCAATGACCATACCGTGGTACACATCTTGTGATGTCTTCCTGCCGAACCAGCAACACACATAAATAGTCCGGAGAGTCATGCAGGTGATGTGGAATGTACTGAACCCATTGATCGCCTGAAGACAAAGGTACTCGAGTGCAGTACAACCATGGAGCAGGCGCTCCATGTCACCATTTGAGAGGCAGACAGCGACAAGCTCGAGGTGCTTCAGTCATGGTAGAATAAGAGCGGGCGCGTCATTAGGGGGATGGCAGTTCCTGAGCTTGGCGGCGCACAGCGTGGGCGCGAGGCGGAGCGCAGACGTTGCTAGCAAGCGCATATGCCCATCATCAAAAGTGAGCCCCTTGAGCTGATCTAGGATGGGGGATCCGAACCACTCATCAAGCTTGTCTGGGTCCCTGCCGTTGGAATGGAACTTGCCCATTCTAAGGCCTCTGGTTGGGCCAGGGTGACTGCCGAGGATCTTGGAGAATGCATCCAAGATTTTGCGATAGCCATGGCAGAGCTCGTGGGTGTCTATGAGGTCGAGAGGGGTGAAGTTCCATAGGGGGCTCCACCGCCGGAAAGGATGGTTGTCCGCGCCCCACATTTGATTGGGAGGAGGGAGATGATGACTGTCAACATATCATCGGGGAGGCTGCTGATGAAGTCTATGCCTGCTGGAGTCGCTTGCGGTTCTAGCTCGCCCCGCCTCTGCTTGTTGGCAGCCCTGTTCTCCACCTCCGGACTCTCCTTGTCGGTGGCGCTTTTTGATAGAAATGAGAGTACAAGGAATATTTAAAGGCAATAGAAAAGTGTATTGGTAACTAGAAGTTATTAGGTAGGAATATAGTAAGAAAAGGGAATAACAATTGGTTGCTTAAATACTACACAATTCATTTAACATTGTTGGGTAAGTCAACATGCAGATAATTGAAAAGAAAACTTACATCGAACAAAGTCAGGACATATGATTTTGTCGGGGAAGTTAGCATATATCTCATGACCAGGCCCTTTTATGTGCAGTCCAATTTTAGTGCCAGCTTTCAGTACATAAAACTTATTAATTTCTTTCCAAAAGCTAGCACCAAAATAGGAGTCACCACGTTCATCAAGTCTTACAGTAGCAACGATTGTAAATCCATGGTTTGTGTGCAGTATGACATCCATGTAGCCTTGATCTATGTAAAGGGAAAAATTGTGCACTACATAATCTGTTGCATAGCAAGGGATGTGCTACAGAAAAATGTAGGATTATTAAAGAAAATATGGTAACATGCAAATATGGGCCCAAATTGAAAGAACTGTACAGCAGTTGAAATCGAAGGACAAAAATCTATAATTAAACAGATAGGGTAAACATGACGTCATGGAAATATGAGAGTAATCAAAAGAACAATACATCATTAATTTGCCTAATATAGAAAGAAGAGGGGGAAATCTCCTTTGACGTATATGGTGCATGTGGTCGTTAGTGGGTGTAAAGTGATACACTATTCATTGCGGGCCAGTTTCACCATGGGCCGTTAATAGGCCAAGTGTTACATAGGGCCTCATATGGGCCGAAAGACGTCATGCACTACTAGGGAAAAGGCTAGCAGCAGCGCGGGTTTTTAGGCTAGCAGCAGCGCGGGTGGCCGCGCTACTAATAAGGCGCTACAGCTAACTCATAGTAGTAGCGCGGCCCTAACCCGCGCTACTACTGTTGACGATATCAGTAGCACTTTTTGTGAACGCGCTACTATTAACTAGCTGTAGCGATTTCGCCATCCCTCGCTACTGCTATATCTTTCAACATTTTCCCACTGCCCCATTCCCTTTCAGTTCTCCTTTCAGATACTAGATACTAGGTCAGATATCAAATTCATAAACCATTACTAGGTACGGTAGTACTCCCTTCGTTCCAAATTACTCGTCGTGGTTTTATTTCAAACCACGACGAGTAATTTGGAACGAAGGGAGTACTAGATAACAATTTCATGCATAGCCAACATGCATCCTCAAGCAGTACAAGGTCATATCAACGGCCATCATCATATGTAGTTCTAGATGATATAGCCACACACACATGTGTAGTTCTAGATGATATAGTCACACACACATATGTAGTTCTAGATGATATCAAAGACAATCATCATCCTCAAGCCTAGGCGGTTGGTGTTCCTGATAGTAATTAGGATGGCCTGTCCAACACGAAGATTCTTGCCATCGAGGAATTTCTTCCACCCAACCAAGTTTAAGTGTGTGCGATCGTCCGTGTCCACGCGGTAAGTACAGGTTGTGACGGAGCCCCTTGCAGTAAGGCGTAGTCCAGCTGAGCCTTCTTCATCAGGCTCGATACCATAACTCACAGATATCCTCTTTGCCAATTTCTGAATAAGAAAAACATATCAATTAATAAGCATGTGATCGAACTCTACACTAAAACATATATATCATCGACTAGATTCCACACAACATACCATATAATTGGACTGTACACTAAGTAATTCACACTATTAATTTGCATTTGTAAGTATAACATACCATATCATGTCGATTAACCATGGTATTTGTCAAGCGGGTCACGAATGGCACCCCGACAAAGTCAGCACGTGGCGGAATTATGTCCCACAGGTTGGACACCTCCTCCTCACTCAGCCTTGTTCTTTGAGCTATGATGGCTTCATGAAGTGGGTCCTCATCATCTTCATCGAGTGGGTCCTCATTATCTTCATCATCTTCATCATCTTCGTCATCTTCATCATCTTCCACCAGGTTGAGATAAATGACAGCTAGCTTGGGTCTTTCTGCTCGGAAGTTGAAGCTGATCAACTCACCACCAGTAAGATGCATGCGAGCGACGAAACGGGCCCATCCATGTCCTCCAATCTATGACATATTGCATCCTTTCTCGACCTCCATAGTGTACGGCCCCCAGGAGCCTCAAATGTCACAGTGTCTCCTGTCAGCTTGTTGAATTTCAACCTCACATTGCATGGGACAATCTGTAAAATAAGCAAAATGACACAATGCAGTAATGCCAACACTAAAAATAAAATAGTTATTACATTTCATCTAATTTCTTACCGCCGCATGACGAAAACTCGGCTGGAAGTAGATGCCCAACAGCTTGCCAGTTGCAAGGCTGCTGGCGCATCTTGACTTGCACAGTTGACATAGTGGTGGTGGTGGTGGCGCCATTCTTCCTAAAGCAATATGAGCAAAGGATTAACGATCAACTAAATCAAAATATTCTAAGTCAACTAAATCAACTAGACTACTAAATCAACTAGACTACTAAATCAACTAGACTACTAAATCAACTAAATCAAAATGTTCTAAGTCAACTAAATCAACTAGCCTACTAAATCAACTAAATCAAAATGTTCTAAGTCAACTAAATTAACTAAATGAATTAGCCTACTAAATCAACTAAATCAAAATGTTCTAAGTCAACTAAATCAACTAGCCTACTAAATCAACTAAATCAAAATGTTCTAAGTCAACTAAATCAACTAGCCTACTAAATCAACTAAATCAAAATGTTCTAAGTCAACTAAATCAACTAGCCTACTAAATCAACTAAATCAAAATGTTCTAACTCAACTAAATTAACTAAATGAATTAGCCTACTAAATCAACTAAATCAAAATGTTCTAAGTCAACTAAATCAACTAGCCTACTAAATCAACTAAATTATATCAACTAAATCAAAATGTTGCATATGAGCAGGAGGGAGAAGGAGGGGCGACTCGAGGAGGGAGAAGAGAGTAGGATGGAGGAGGAAGGCGGAGCGAGGAGGGGCCGGCCGGCGCGGCCAGTTGAGGGAGGACGGAGGAGGAAGGCGGAGCGAGGAGGGGCCGGCCGGCGCGGCCAGTTGAGGGAGGACGGAGGAAGGCGGAGCGAGGAGGGGCCGGCCAGCGGCGAGTGGAGAGGGAGGACGGAGGAGGAGGCCGGTACCGAGTCCAGCAAGGAGGAGGAGGTGACGGCGCGCGGCGTAGACGGAGGAGGGGCGACGGGGGCGCGCGGCACAGACGGATCGGAGAGGGATTGAGTGGCTGTGTGTGTGAGTGGATCCGAATGGAGGAGATGAGGGACATGAATGGCTTAGCAGTAGCGCTCTTCAGGAAAAGACGCTACTGCTAAGCTATCTAGCAGCAGCGGCTTTCACAGTAAAGCGTTGCTGCTATGTGTCAACATTTAAAATAGACTTTGTTCAATATATCAAAAACACATTGATCATCAACGATCTTTTTGTGTACAATCTGATTTAACAATATGAGTCCTCACCAGTTTAGGAACAGGTGAAGACTCATATTGCAGCCACAAATTCTACACATAGAGTTCAATGAAGATCAAGTGCTTGTCAAAGTGTGAGAAGTAACATATTTAAGGTGGTAGAAACTCTCTTCACGGAGCGAGGTGGGACTAAATTTTTGTAGGAAACTTAGCAGTAGCGCTTATCCGAGAAATGCGCTGCTACTATGCCACGTAGCAGTAGCGCGCATCACTTTAACGTGTTGCTGCTATAACTAGCTTCGCGGCGGCCTCGTAGGAATTATAGCAGCAGCACGTCTTTGGGAGGACGCGCTACTGCTATATTTGTCTTAGCAGCGAGTTTCGTCTGCCCGCGCTACTGCTAGTTAGCAGCAGCGAGTTATTTTGAAGGGCGCTGCTGATAAGATTCTGTGTATAGGCTTTTCCCTAGTAGTGGTGTGTGATTGAAGCAACAGGCAAAATGAAAGTCATTGCACATGGTTCCAATTTTTGGAACCGTGTGTGATTGACGTACTACCTCCATCCAGGTTTATTGGTCCCCTCTGTAATTTGTACCAAATTTCGACCAATTGACTAAGAAATATCTATGCATGTCACCAAAAATTATATCGTTGAACACTATGTTCAAATACGCATCCATTGATATAATTTTTGCTAACCTGCACTAACATTTTGTCAGTTAAATCTTTGGTCAATATTTAACACAAATTACAAAGGGGGCCAATACACGAGGACAGATGTAGATTCCATCAACCGAACTGATTGCATCCATATCCCATAGTTAGACATAAGTAAACGTAGATTAAACATACTCAGACATAGATAATAAGCGTACACGTACACAAGCATAGTTCAACCGTCATTAAGCATGCTCAAGCGTACATACTTCGATCCCACATGTCATCTCACAAGCCGGCACGATCCTGAAGCTTCTCCAGGTACTCAGCGTACGCGCCGTGCTCCACCCTGCGAGCGTACTTCTGCTTGAAGGAGCCAACAGCCCATCCTCTTGCATGCGCCAGAACACTTCGATACGCGTGATGAAGCTTATGGTTGCAAAATGGGCATCGATAGCCTCCGTCCCCGGTCCTAATACGCCTGTTATGCATTCCCGCATAAAGCTCCCTCAGGATTTGCCTCTTGTACCTCCTCTGGACATCTTCATCCTCGTTGTCCACATCGTTAGACAGGACCTATACAAATAGTAAAAAAATGTGGCGTCAAATTAATGGTTATAAACTAATCTCTAGCGAACATTTGGCAGTTGCCAAAAATTGGCATCAAATCAATGATTACATGCCGTGAAGTAGGATTAGGAATTTATGGCTCTTTATTTATACATATCCAGAGATTATGGTTGATTTTTAAGCACATTCGTCTATGTACAGATCAATATTGAAGAAAATAATGGCACAAACATATGTAGGTCATTCAAAATCAATTGTCAAGTCCTGGCTAGGAATTATTAGCATGAACACTAACCCTAGTTAGATTACTAGCAGAATCCATTTCCACAGATGAAACAACTAATCACTTATCACTTGTACCATTCAAACAATCAATACACTACACAGATCTAACGGAACTTACTCAAATTTCATGGATTGGGAAAACATAACCATAGGATTTCTATTCAAAACAGGGGAAGGCGGGAGTAACCAGAGAAACCCTGGGATCTATTTGTCACATAAATGGGTATAGATGACCAACTAGTTGTCCGTCGTCGTCGGAGTTGTCGTCGGAGTTGTCGCCCGAGTCGTCACAAGAGCCGGTGTGGAACTCCGCCTTTGGCTGTGAAGCTTGACGTCGCCGACGATGTCAGATTGCAGCCACGGTGACGACCACTTCTGTCTCCATCTCCACGTCGTGCTCCGGTGCTTTAGAAGCCCCGGCATCACCACTCCCTCCGATGGGGAGCTTCGGCGGCATCCTCTTACACTGATGGCTTTGATGACTGAGAGCGGCATCGACGATGCAAGCGGAGAGAGGGGATTGTGTGCATGGCGAGGATGGGGGTGCGGCCGCTTGGGCGCACCATTAATATGGAGTAGTGGGAGGGAGGCGGGCGGCGGTCAAACCGCTGGCTCGCCTCCCGGTGAGCCTGCGCACCGGACTGCTGGCATGCCTACTGTCATTTCACAGCGCTACTCGCACGCCTCCCGATGACACTACGCAGCTAGCACGCCTCCGTCAATTCACACACCTGCACGCATGCCTCCCGGTCTACCTACGTGACGGACTACTCGCATGCATCCCGTCAACTCACGCCTGCTCGCACGGTACACGGGTCGCGTGACGACACGTATATTATTTTCTATTTGGATGATTGATGATGCCACTTTATTTTTTGCTTAACCGAAGCATAACACGTATCCGTTGTTGGTCTAACGCTCACGGTTCGAATAAATAGTCTGTTTGGGATATTGGTTCCCAATTATTAATAATCTCTCGTTTGTAATTAGATAAAGATTACATCAGAACTGGTCTCAAATTTGACCAAAAAGTACAATGCAACTTTGTATTGGTGTCCATATGACAACACAATAAGTTTCATGAACTTCAAATAAGTTTTGGATGTACTAGAATTTAAAAAACAAGATTCTCATTGTTTGAAATTTTTTGCACGGGGAGTAAACATGCACCCAGTGAGACACATGTGTTTTTGCAATCCATTTAGGTGCATTGTCACGTGTGCATGTTGCTCGAATTTGATTTTTGCACATTATACCCGTAGAAAATCAATCAATTAATGTACTAAAACGTCTTAATGATCTCTGATTTTTTTCAAAATTAAAACGTCCCTCCTTTGGTAACATATATATGTCACCACGGCATAATTAATTTAACATGCATCGTAGTTGCGGTGGATTCGCGGTGTGTGTGTGTGTGTGTGTGTGTGTGTGTGTGTGTGTGTGTGTGTGTGTGTGTGTGTGTGCGCGCGCGTCTGGGGGCGGCGAGTGGCTCGCAATACACTACGAGTTGTGAGCCATCGTGGTGGTTGGCCGTTTTGGTAGGCAGGCCAGTGCCACATCAGAGTCGTGAATTCGTAATTTAAAACATTACACAACCCTTTCATACATACATGTTTTGGCCACATGCAGTCGATGGTTGTCCTACACGACACTCGATACTTGCATATGATGCTTTCTGTGGGCCCGCGAAGTCGTCGTCCATCACTTTGATGAACAACCGGTAGTGAGGTTAATTTTACTAGCAAGGTAGAATCTTTTTTGTTTGTGTTATGGTGGTATATAGTACGCGTCGAAGAGGTGGGAGGGGACTAGCACACACATATATATATATATACATACTATACGTACGCGTCCGTGAACAAGTACACCTCACTCAGTGTCAGGACTTTTCAGTTTCCGAGGCTCGTGCCACATCAAAATTGTGAAAATGGCTATTCAAACATCACACAACACCTCTTTGCACCACATGCATGCAGGCGGTGGTTATCCTAGCTAGTACACTCACGTGTGACGCTTCCATCTGTGGGCCTACGAGGCCATTGTCGATGCATGTGCATCGCTTTGACCAACATCGGGAGAGCTAAATTAATTTCACCATCGACGAGGATTCTTTTTGGGTTGTATTACGGTAGGAGCATATAGTATGCGTTGAAGAGGGGGAAGGGGACCATCATATGTAGTACGCTTCATGAACCTCAGTATGTGTGGGTGCATGGTTTATGGTTTTTGAGGCATGTGTGACACATAAAATTGTGCATTTTAGGTATTATATTCAACATATGTTTGGCCCACTTGCAAAGCGATGGTGGTTGTTCTCTCGCACCCACTTAAGCGGTTATCAGCGATATCGATGCTTTCCATTTGTGGGCCTGCTTGGTCCATCGCTACTTTTTGCCTGACAACAAGAGTGGTTAATTTGACTTAGGAGGGGGTTACTTTTTTGCTTGTAAATACGGTGTATGTATATATATATATATATACGAGCACACACGCATGCATGTCTACGCATGAATCCCTCCCATCGAGTCGAAGTGGCTAGTACAACGACACGTCGTGAACCGATCTCGCTCTGTGTGGGAAGAGTGTATGATTTTCGACGCACGCGCCACATCAATGTTGTGAAATGGTATTCAAACATGCATGCACGCATCACCTCCATACATATGCATGTAGTGGTTGTTTTCGAACGGTACACTCCCTCGCGTGGTTATCGGTGACAAGCCTATATATTCGAGGGCCCGCGTGGACTTCCATGATCACCTTGACCGACAACAAGATAGGTTACCATGGCGCATTCTTCATTTGGTTCGTGTTATTGTAGTACAGGTCATGGTGAGATTCAGACCTAATTAAAGTTTGAGTGCATATACTATGCACGCACGCATGCATGAATCCCCGTAGTCGGCTTGAAGTGTGGTGTAACATACATATGCATCATCAACCTAACCCTCACTTTTAGTGTGGGGATTTCTAGTTCGAAATCACGGTGCCACATCAAAGTTGTTCCATTGTGTACTAAAAAACACACCTGATCCATACATATGTTTAGGCCACACGCATGCAGTGTTTGTCTTCGGGGACTAGCTACTTGCGTGATTATTGGCGAGCTAGCCTATCTGGGGTCACATGGACGACCATCACTTTGACTAGCTACAAGAGAGAGGTTGTACGACCAAGGTGGATTATTCATTGTCTGCTTTATGATCAATCTTGGTGAGATGCCTCTCTGGCCCGCTGACTAAAAGTGTGTGTGTGAGGGGGTGGGGGCTGCTACTTTGTACTTTTCTAGGTGAACCTCGGTTGGGGGGAGGGCACATTCATAGCTTATGATTCCCTTCATGCCGACAC
>NC_041389.1:85300030-85330831 GCF_002162155.2 Triticum dicoccoides
GGGGGGATGCTAGCTACTTCACAGTTTGCTAGGTGAACCACGGTTGGGGGGGCATCCATTCATAGCTCAGGATTCCCATCGTGCCGACACGAGGGAGCGGGGTCTAGCTACTTTGAACTTTGCTAGGTGAGCCTCGGTTGGGGGGGCATGCATTCATCGCTTAGGATTCCCTTCGTGCCGGCACGAGGGGGGCAAGGAATACCGTGCGCATTGCGAGATAGGTGCGACATCGAAGTAGAATTTGGCATTTGAAAATCAAACCACCCTTTTCCTACATATAAATTTGGTCCACATGCAAGTGTGTTCATGTTCTGACCCTCTCCCACGTAATTTTTCGCCAAATTTATGAACATTAGACAAGTTGGATGACGCAACAGACTAGGTTCACTCAAACTAACCGTGTGCCACGCTGGTGCCCCTGTCACGCACACATCTGCACAGTACATTGGGTTCCACGAGGCTCACCCTCTCAAAAATATCTGCTCGCCTCGAGGGTTTTTCTGTTTCATAACACATGGTTGTTATCTCCAGACCGTGTGCGATGTTTCTTCTTCCCAATCCCACCTGCATCCCTAGAAAATATCTACCCTCCTCGAGGAGGGTTTTTCTGTTTCATAACACATGGTTGTTATCTCCGGACCATGTGCGATGTTTCTTGTTCCCAATCCCGCCAGCCCCTAGAAAATATCTGCCCGCCTCGAGGGTTTTTCTGTTTCATAACACACGGTTGTTATCTCCGGACCGTGTGCAATGCACCATCATCAAAATTTTCAATAGCCCCAGCATTTCACTCCCACGTTTGACTCCCGCGTAGTAAAATTTTCAATGCCCGCGTCATTTCCTCAAACACACCCCCGCCCCCCCTCCACACACACACACACACACACACACACACACCAAAACCTCCTCGGGCGCAAGCGCGCGCGCACACACCCCCTCCCTCGCTCGAAACCCTAGCAAGGTCCCTACTGCCGCCTCCGCGAGACCTCCATTGTCAACATCTACCGGTTTGCCCGTGCAGCCTACCCACCGATCTCCATACCAAGGACGCCCTGAGTTTCTTAGATGACGCCTGCCAAACGCCCCTTTTCCCACAGATCCCCATCTCCATCCCCATCCCTCACTCCAGAGCGTCGCGGCCTAACCCCGGATACGCTTCCCATGGAGCTCGAGGAGCGATTGGCCCAAAAGAGGTGTATCATGGTCTCTTCGCCCGACGTCGCTGAGGAAGCTGACGAACATTACTGGCCACAGGCACTCAAGCAGCGGGCTAGAGTATACGGGCATGTCTCGGCCGCCGGTGATGTCTACTACTCAACTTTATACTTGAAGACTCGTGTTGGGCCTCCAAGCGCAGAGTTTTGTAGGACAGTAGCAATTTTCCGTCAAGTGGATGACCTAAGGTTTATCAATCCGTGGGAGGTGTAGGATGAAGATAGTCTCTCTCGAGCAACCCTACAATAAAATAAAAGAAATCTCTTGTGTCCCCAACACACCCAATACAATGGCAAATTGTATAGGTGCACTAGTTCTGCAAAGAGATGGTGATAAAAGTGTAGTGTGGATAGTAGATATGAGTTTTTGTAGTTCAAACCATAAAAAACAGCAAGGTAGTAAATAGTAAAACGGAGCACAAACAGTATTGCAATGATGGAAAATGAGGCCTAGGGAGCATACTTTCACTAGTGCAATCTCTCAACAATGCTTACATAGTTGGATCATATGATTATCCCTCAAAGTGCGATGAAGAATCACTCCAAAGTTCCTATCTAGCGGAGAACATAAGACGGAATTGTTTGTAAGGTATGAAACCACCTCATAGCTATTCTTTCCATTGGATCTATTCAAAAGTTCGTACTAAAATAACACGAAGCTATTCTTTCCGTTCGATCTATCCTAGAGTTCGTACTAAAATAACACCAGAGCAAATTCATATTCATAATACTCAATCCAACAGAAAGAACTTGAAAGAGTGCCCCAAGATTTCTACCAGAGAAACAAAAGATAAGAACATGCATCAACCCCTATGCATAGATTACCCCAATGTCACCGCGGGAATCCGCGAGTTGAGTGCCAAAACATATATCAAGTGACTCAATACGATACCCCATTGTCACCACGAGTATTGAATTGCAAGACATATATCAAGTGTCCTCAAATCCATAAAAGTATTCAATCCGATAACAATTAAATATCAAAGGGAAAAACTCAATTCATCACAACAAGATAGAGAGGGGAAAACACCATATGATCCGACTATATTAACAAAGCGCGATACATCAAGATCGTGACATCTCAAGAACACGAGAGAGAGAGAGAGAGATTAAACACATAGCTACTGGTACAAACCCTCAGCCTCGAGGGTGGACTAGTCCCTCCTCATCGTGGTGTCCACCGGGATGATGAAGATGGCCTCCGGTGATGATTCCCCCCTTCGGCAGGGTGCCAGAATGGGGTCTAGATTCGATCTCGTGGATATAGAGGCCTTGCGGCGGCAGAACTTCTGATCTAGGGCTACCCCGAAGGGTTTTGGAATATTTGGGAATTTATAGGGCGAAGAGGCGGTTCAGGGGGCGCCCGAGGTGGGCAGCACCCACCAGGGCGCGCCTGGGCCTCCTGGCGCACCCTAGTGGATGCTGCTCCCCTCGAGAAGCCCCCTAGGTGCTTCCTTGGCCCACTAGCTTTCTTCTGGCCCAAAAACAATCGCCAAAATGTTACGCGGTGTTTGGACTCCGTTTGATATTGATTTCCTGCGATGTAAAAAACAAGCAAAAACAGCAACTGGCACTGGGCACTGGGTCAATAGGTTAGTCCCAAAAAATGATATAAAGTTGCTATAAAATGATTGTAAAACATCCAAGAGTGATAATATATTAGCATGAATACTTCATAAATAAATTATAGATACATTGGAGACGTATCAGCATCCCCAAGCTTAATTCCTACTCGTCCTCGAGTAGGTAAATGATAAAAGAAATAATTTATGAAGTGTGATGCTAGCAAAGTGCACAAGTTTGATTAATGATAATTTCAATCACTTTTCCTAGTATTATAACATCAATTTTTTTCTTATAAAACTTCTCATGTTATAGTAGCAACCAATTCACATGTTAAGGTTCAAATAATGATTTCTCTTGAAACTCAACAACCTATGTTCTCAGTCGCCAAGCAATTGCAATTCAACTTATTCAACATATTCTAAGAGCTCCACATACTCAACCATCATATAGTCTTGTATGATTGCTAACACTCACCGCATACACATGAGCAAAAGTTTCAACCGGACACATAGAAAGATACGGGCTTATAATTTTTCCTCCCAACGCATTCACCTCAAGGGTGATGTCAACAGCTCATGCTACCCATATCTAACTGGATATATGTGCCTAGATCTTTCCTCACCACATGATGCTTGCCAAATGAGAAAAATAAAAAGGAATAGAGAGAAAAACTTTGACTCTTTGCATAAAAGTAAATACTGAAAAGTAAAAGATAGGCCCTTCAAAGAGGGAAGCAGAGGTTGCCATGCACTTATTTGTTTGTATGCTCAACCCCTTAGTGCAAAAGAATGTCATGTTATATTGCCCCTTGTGATAGCAACCTTTATTATGTAGTCTGTCGCTTTTATTCTTTGCCATCACAAGTTCGTACAACACTCAATCTTCTCTTACACTAATTGATCTAACACTTTTAGAAGCAATTTTAATTGCCTTATTGCACCGATGACAATTTACATTAAGGATCTTGCTCAATCCATAGGTAGGTATGGTGGACTCTCGAAAATAAGATTTGGGTATAAGGGTTTTTGGATGCACAAGTAGTATCTCTACTTGGTGCGGAATTTTTGGCTAGCAAAGATAGGGGGCAAGCACCACATGTTGAAGGATCTATGACAATATAACTTCTATGTGAATATGAACAAACATAAAATCATTACGTTGTCTTCCTTGTCCAACGTCAACAATTTTGGCATATAATATTTTGATGGGGTCTCACAATCACAAAAGATTTCCAAGATAGTGTATTTGCATGTGTAAGTTCTCTTCCTTCTACTAATCATTCGTGAATTGCTTGTATCACCAATATTGTGATTGTCAAGCCTCAAAAGATTTCACTTTATAAACCCAATGTGAAGCTACCACTAGGCATGATATGATTTCAACTTCATGACATTCAATTTATTCAATAATTCACTCATAGGATATAAGTGAAGCACTATAGCAATTCCATAGAAAAGAGCTTTGTTGACGGGATGTGAATGCAACTCACCTAGCCTCCCTGGCAACTATTTAAGGACTCTATTTTATTAAAAAAACTTTCAGGTCTAAGTATTTTATTAAAACAGCAAGCAAAATGAAAATAAAATGACATTCTAAGAATAGCACAACTCATGTGAAGAAGCAAAAACTTAGGCTCAACCAATATTAACCGATAATTGTTGAAGAAGAAAGGTGGGATGCCTACCAGGGCATCCCCAAGCTTAGATGCTTGAGACTTCTTAGAATATTAGCTTGGGATTCCCAAGCTTGAGCTTTCATGTCTCCTTAATTCCTGTTATATCACGGTTTCCCTAAATCTCAAAAACTTCATCCACACAAAACTCAACAAGAACTCGTGAGATAAGTTAGTATAAATCAATGCAAAACCTTATCATTCTCTACTGTAGCAAATCACTAAAATTATTATTCAACATTTCATACTAAATTCCTCTGTATATTTAATACTCCTATTCTCAAATAGAATCATTAAACAAGCAAACATAGCAAACAATGGAAACATAACAACAATGTGCCAAAACAGTATAGTCCGTAAAGAATGCAATATTCCTCATACTTCCCTAACCCCAAAATTCTGAAAATCACCAAATTGTAGAATTTATCAGATCTTATTTTGAAAAAGTTTCAACAATTTATCATATTCTGACTTTTCTAGGGAATTTTTGCAACATCGATAAACTTTCTGTTTTGAAACTGCAACATGTAAACTTGCAAAATAAGCATGGAAGAGGCTAGCATTGCCACTTTTATTGAAATAAAATATACAAAACATTATTATAAATAACAGCAAGAAAATCCTAACAAAATAAAATGATGCTCCAAGTAAAAATCATATCATGTGACGATTGAAAACATAGCTCCAAGTGAGGTTACCGATAATGTTGGAGATGAAAGAGGGGATGCCTTCCGGGGCACCCCCAAGCTTAGTTGCTTGGATATTACTTGAATATTACCTTGGGGTGCCTTGGGCATCCCCAAGCTTTGGGTCTTGTCACTCCTTATTCTCCTCATATCGACATCTAACCAAAAACTTGAAAACTTCAATCACACAAAACTTAACGGAACCTTGTGAGATAGGGTAGTATGATAAAGAGCAAACCATTTCACTTTTGGTACTGTCAAAGGAAAGATTCATAATTTTTTTCCACACAATGCCTACTGTAGCATATCATTTCTACAATTTATATTGAGCAATATAAGCCACAGAAACTAGGAAACAAGCAAACTGTGCATTGAAAACAGAATCGGCCAAAAATAGAACAGCCTGTAGTAATCTATAATCAAACCATACTTATGGTACTCCAAAAATTATGAAAAAAACTGGACCACGTGAGCAATTTGTATATTAATCTTATGAAAAAAGAATAAACTCAAAATCACTCTTATGTTAAAAATGAGAGTTATTTTTGTGAGCGCAAAAGTTTCTGTTTTTCAGCAAGATCAAATCAACTATCACCCAACATGATCCCAAAGGCTTTACTTGGCACTTTATTGAAACAAAAACAATAAAACATGATTACTACAGTAGCATAATCATGTTAACTCACAAAAACAGTAGATAAAAGTGTTGGGTTGTCTCCCAACAAGCGCTTTTCTTTAATGCCTTTTAGCTAGGCATGATGAGTTCAATGATGCTCGCATAAAAGATAAAGATTGAAACCTAACAAGAGCATCATGAATCATAAGTTACTCTCTCATAATAATTTTCGGTAGCATCATGAACAGATTCAACAATATAACTATGACATAAAGCATTATTTTCATGATCCACAAACATAGAAAATTTATTGCTCTCCACATAAGCAAATTTCTTCTCATCAATAGTAGTGGGAGCAAACTCAACAAAATAACTATCATGAGAGTGAAAATTGAAATCATGATGACAAGTTTCATGGTTATCATTATTCTTTATAGCATACATGTGATCACCATAATCATCATACATACCAACCTTGTTCTCATATTCAATTGAAGCCTCATCCAAAATGGTCGATTCATCATTAAATAAAGTCATGACATCTCTGAATCCACTTTCATCATTATAATCATCATAAGTAGGAGGCATGCTATCATCATAATAATTTATCTCATCAAAACTTGGGGGAGTAAAAATATCATCTTCATCAAACATAGCATCCCCAAGCTTGTAGCTTTGCATATCATTAACATCATGGATATTCAAAGAATTCATACTAATAACATTGCAATCATGCTCATCATTCATGCCAATCATTTTATTAAATTCTTCTTCTATCAATTGAGCACAACTTTCCGATCCATCATTTTCAAGAGAGATATTATAGAGATGATCAATAATATGATGCAACCTCAATTCCATTTTTTATGTAGTTTTCTTTTATAAACCAAACTAGTGATAAAACAAGAAACTAAAAGATTCGATTGAAAAATCTAAAGATATACCTTCATGCACTCACCTCCCCGACAACGGCGCCAAAAAAGATATTGATGTCTACTATGCAACTTTACTCTTGTAGACTCATGTTGGGCCTCCAAGCGTAGAGTTTTGTAGGACAGTAGCAATTTTCCCTCAAGTGGATGACCTAAGGTTTATCAATCCGTGGGAGGTGTAGGATGAAGATAGTCTCTCTCGAGCAACCCTGCAATCAAATACAAAAAATCTCTTGTGTCCCCAACACACCCAATACAATGGCAAAATTGTATAGGTGCACTAGTTCGGCGAAGAGATACTGATAAAAGTTTAGTATGGATAGTAGATATCAGTTTTTGTAGTTCGAACAATAAAAAACAGCAAGGTAGTAAATAGTAAAATGGAGCACAAACAATATTGCAATGATGGAAAATGAGGCCTAGGGTGTATACTTTCACTAGTGCAATCTCTCAACAATGCTAACATAGTTGGATCATATGATTATCCCTCAAAGTGCGATGAATAATCACTCCAAATTTCCTATCTAGCGGAGAACATAAGACGGAATTGTTTGTAGGGTACGAAACCACCTCAAAGCTATTCTTTCCATTCGATCTATTCAAGAGTTCGTACTAAAATAATACGAAGCTATTCTTTCTGTTCGATCTCTCCTAGAGTTCGTACTAAAATAACACCAAAGAAAATTCATATTCATAATACTCAATCAAACACAAAGAACTTCAAAGAGCGCCCCAAAATTTCTACCGAAGAAACAAAAGTTGATAACATGCATCAACCTCTATGCATAGTTTACCCCAATGTCACCGCGGGAATCCGCGAGTTGAGTGCCAAAACATATATCAAGTGAATCAATACGATACCCCATTATCACCACGAGTATTCAATTGCAAGACATATATCAAGTGTTCTCAAATCCATAAAAGTATTTGATTCGATAACAACGAAATCTCAAAGGGAAAAACTCAATTCATCACAACAAGATAGAGAGGGGGAAACACCATATGATCCAACTATATTAACAAAGCCTGCGATACATCAAGATTGTGACATCTCAAGAACACGAGAGAGAGAGAGAGAGATTAAACACATAGCTACTGGTACAAACCCTCAGCCCCGAGGGTGGACTACTCCCTCCTCATCGTGGTGGCTGCCGGGATGATGAAGATGGCCATCGATGATGATTCCCCCCTCCAGCAGGGTGCCAGAACAGGGTCTAGATTGGATTTCATGGATACAGAGGCCTTGCGACGGTGGACTTCTGATCTAGGGCTACCCCGAAGGGTTTTGGAATATTTGGGAATTTATAGGATGAAGAGGTTGTTTAGGGGGCGCCTGAGGTGGGCAGCACCCACCAGGGCGCGCCCTGGTGGGTCCTGCTCCCCTCGAGCAGCCCCCCAGGTGCTTCCTTGGCACACTGGCTTTCTTCTGGCCCAAAAAAAATCTCCAAAAATTTACACGGTGTTTGGACTCCGTTTGATATTGATTTCCCGCGATGTAAAAAACAAGCAAAAAACAACAACTGGCACTCGGCACTGGGTCAATAGGTTAGTCCCAAAAAATGATATAAAGTTTCTATAAAATGATTGTAAAAAATCCAAGAATGATAATATATTAGCATGAATACTTCATAAATTATAGATACATTGGAGACGTATCAGCCGGCTACGACATCGAGGTCATCAACAGCGACGGCCTGAGGTGGGCTATGTCACAAGTTAAGTGGCCCACCCCCAACCCCTCGGGTTCAACCGCCGTCGATCTCACCCATGGCCCCACCGCTGATCTCCTCTGGCTCGCTGTCAACAACTTGCCATCCTACATCGCCATCGAGCCCCTTTTGTCATTTTTGAAGGACACTGTCAGTGTCAAAACCGGCGGATCTCGGGTAGGGGGTCCCGAACTGTGCGTCTAGGCGGATGGTAACAGGAGACAAGGGACACGATGTTTTACCCAGGTTCGGGCCCTCTTGATGGAGGTAAAACCCTACGTCCTGCTTGATTAATATTGATGATATGGGTAGTACAAGAGTGGATCTACCACGAGATCAAGGAGGCTAAACCCTAAAGCTAGCCTATGGTATGATTGTTGTAATGTATGTTGTGTCCTACGGACTAAAGCCCTCCGGTTTATATAGACACCGGAGGAGGCTAGGGTTACACAGAGTCGGTTACAATGGTAGGAGATCTACATATTCGTATCGCCAAGCTTGCCTTCCACGCCAAGGAAAGTCCCATCCGGACACGGGACGGAGTCTTCAATCTTGTATCTTCGTAGTCTTGGAGTCCGGCGGACGATGATAGTCCGGCTGTCCGGACACCCCCTAGTCCAGGACCCCCTCAGTAGCCCCCGAACCAGGCTTCAATGACGATAAGTCCGGCGCGTATATAGTCTTCGGTGTTGCAAGGCGGGTTCTCCTTTTAAGTTCCACGTACCGGCCGAACAGTGTCCGGCTTTCTCATAAATGTTGTGTTTCTTGGCTTCTACGCCCAATAATGGCCTTCCTCCACGCGTCGCACGAATGCGAAAAGCCAGGGTGTTTTTTACGTTTCACCCCCTAGTCGTGCAAGTCATCCGCCTACAAAAGAGGCAAAAATTCAGATCCAAATCACACCATCTTCCTTCCGCGAATACTCATCGGAGCGCCTTTGACCCAACAACCCATTCCACCATGGACCATCGGCGCGGCTCCTCTTCTCGCGCTCCCAGCCCACTGCCAGGAGATTGGAGGAGATGCCCTGTTCCACACAACGAGCTAGTGAAGCTCCAAGCGGGGGGATATCTCCCTCCGGCCTTCATGGTCCCGGTTCGAGCCGGGCTGGCCACGTACCAAGGTGGGAAGCAAGCGGAGGCTACCCCAAGTCCCAACAAAGGGGAGCGGGTATGCTTCGTCCCCTATCTAATAAGGCGACTCGGATTTCCTATACATCCATTCCTCCGCGGGCTCCTGGAGTTCTACGGACTCCAGCTCCATCACCTCACACCCTCCTCTGTCCTGCATGTCGCGGGTTACGTAGCTCTTTGTGAGCTGTTCCTGGGCATCGAGCCCCATTTTGCGTTGTGGAAGAAGTTGTTCTGCCTCGTACCCCGTTCTCACGAGGGATCTATATATCAAGTGGGCGGTGCCGAAGTATGGCGCATTGCCGGGACCGGATATCCATCCGGAACCCCTAAGAAGGCGTCCGAAGACTGGCCTTCGGAATGGTTTTACATAGAAGACGCTCCGCTGCCGGACCCAGTCCGGGTCGGCCTCCCAGAGTTCAGTGCTGCTCCTCTAAAGAAACGCCTTAGTTGGCGCCCGCGGAGTCCCCAATTGGAGGGAGACAAGAGCGTCCATTACCTGATGGGCCGAATAAGATTACTAGCCCATTCCGGATTGACCATGATCGGGATCATGGCAATATGCATCATGCGGGGAGTACAACCACTGCAATACAGGGGCCACCCCATGTGGGATTTCAACGGGGAGGACGACGCCACCCGCCACGGCCGCAAAGGGTCGGATTCGACCGAGGACCTGGTGCAGATCCTGTCCGGCCTGCACAAGGGGGAAAAGGAGGACTTCCTCCGAACGAACCCTCTGAATGGGTTTTCCATGAACAACCCTCGGGGCTGGGTAAGCGAACAGTTTTAAGGGCTCAACCCGTGCTTTTAGAGTTTAAGCTTCTTACACTATGTCTTCGGCACAGGAACTGCGCCGGGTTGTGGAGGACATGATAAGTCCAGCTCCGCAACCTGAGGATCCAGGGAGATCCCAAGATCCGGCCTCCGAAGAGGATCCGGATATCAAGGTGGAGCTGATCGACGGGGTGTTTCACCAGCTCAGCATGGACAACGCTTTGGTCGCCATTACGGCGGACTACCCCGGATTATATCCGGCTTCCCAGGTGATTGTGACCGAGGTTCAGACACCATTATTTCTTCCTTGCCCCTTTCTGACCTGCGCGAACGATGGTGTTTTACAGGAAACGCCTTCAAGGCGGGAAGCCGAGCCTGCGGCGGCTGACCAACAAAGGCCAGCCCGGACCAGCAGGCGGAAAAGGAGCGCGGCATGGACCGAAATGTCGCCGCAAAGGTATAGCTCATATTTAAATATTTAGAGCAACGTTCCTAGGAAGCGTCTGAGTGCTCATGATCCTTTATAGGAGAAAAAGCGCCCGCCGGACTGCGGGCGTAGAGGTTGCCAATCCGGCCTATATCGGCCAGGCTCCAGCGCCCGGTCAGGAGGGGGAGGCAAGCGCAAGGCGCGGGCCGGGTACTCCTCCAACGGAGGATGCCGACCGACTGTCCGCCACCAAGTCAGAGGTGGAGAGCTCCATGAACCATAGGCGCCGCCGGACAGTATTTCGTGAAGCATGCTTCTCCCCTGAGGCGCTGGACGCCTTTAACACGGGGGACGCGCACCTCCGTGCTGCGCAAGATGGTTTTACCAGAGCCACGGAGCAGTATGTAAAAGACATACGGGTAAGGGAATTTAATGGTTATATATGCCAGTAGCCCCCGAGACTTAAAGTAGTTATGTTAACTGATTTAAGGATCATTTGAAACGCAGGTTCTTACCGAGAAGAATGCCCAGCTGTCTCAGGAGCTGCAAGAATGCAAGGCCCAACTTGAGGCCGCACTTGCTGCCATAGGAGGGAACACAGAGGACCCTCCTGGTAACACATTTGTTTGGTAAATAGAAGTGTTGTGCGGCGTGCGTGTAAGTCTAATAATGACATTGCAGGTGCTGCCGGACTAGATCCGGACAGGCAGGAACTGCTGCGCCAGCTGAAGGCCGGCGAGAGGGTGCTGAATAGAGTACAGCAGGAAAGGAACAAGCTTCAAGATGCCCACGCCCAGCTTGGAGAAGAGCTGAAAGGCGTTCGGGTCGAGCTATCCGGCTCCGTTAAGGAGAATCAGCGGCTTCGTCGTGGCATCTATAGTAAGTGCTTGAGTGAACTCCTTTGAAAAGAAGAGTTCGGCGAGGAAGTCGATTGATAGAATATGTCTTGTAGGTATACTCACAGGTCGCCCTGCAGAGGAGATGCCCGTATTGACGGGTGATCAACTTCCCGAGTTGTTGCAACTGCTCGAACAAGTTCGGCAGGCGATGAGCGGCGTCGTCCAGGCATTATGGCCAGCCGTCTCCCTACCCGAGGGCCTTGGGGAGCTTGCGGAGAAACTCCAGGGAGTGCGGCAGCGCTTCCGTTTTTGGAAGATTTCGGCCTGCCGCCAGGGTGCCAGGGAGGCTTGGGCCATGGTGAAGATGCGGTACAAGAAGGCGGATCCCAACCACATGGCCGAAGTTGGACCGGTGGGGCCCGATGGGAAGGAGATCCCTGTGAGTTTAGTATACAGCCAAGTAGAGGTGGCTGCTAAATTTTCCCAACGGGACTGTAAGTTAGACAGCCTGTTAGACGGGATTGAGGAGGAATACAATCAGTAAATTTGATAATGTATTGAAAATGACATGTGAAATGCCTTCTAGCCGGATTGTAGATCGTTTGTCTTTGCCGACCTTTTCGCTTCGACCTCGGGACCCTGGAGTCCGGAGTGTGTCCGAATACCTTTTTGGTTAAAAAAACAACCGGGGTATGCATGAAGACCAGGCGTAGGGGTCATTAGTGCTTTATCAGACAAGTGCCCAACTAGTTATGTTATATTACATGGTTAGTAAGAAACATCTTCCAGGGAGAATAGTTCCGTTACGGGTTCCTTTCCCTGGGAGGCATGCCCTAAAGTGCATGTCCGGACTGCGAAAAAAGCAGAAAAACATCTGGGGGCAGATAAACAGGTAGGTAAAAAATCATCTTTTAAGTCACCGACCGAATATTCCCTTAAGAACGCTAGCTTTCGGCTTCACCCAGTCTGAGGTACACGTCCGGCTGACCCGGCAGTAACAATCGCAGAGGCGCTCCCTTTACCTCCTAGCCGAACAATCGGGAACGTAGGGGTAAGCACAGGAGCCAGGCAACCCAGCTTGGCCAAAACTTAAGTCATATCGATGCATATAATGGTGAGTAAAAGGTACATGTGGAAGCATGACACATGTTGGGCATGAAGCCCTTATAGTTGAGCTTCTGGAAAGGAAGCCCCCAGGTATAATGAGTGCGGATAGCACATCAAGTGTATGCTAGTAGGCCCTTCGAGGACCTTTTAGTAGAAGGGTTAAGAAAAGAAAGGGAAACAAAGGACAGCTGCAGTATAAAAATTTGAACGGGGGGAGGGAACGAACCCTTAGTCCGGCACTAGGCGTAAAATCTTCGGAGGCGGGCTGCGTTCCATGGGTTCGGCTCGAGTCGGTTGTCTGACGCATTTCATAGACGGTACGCCCCGCCGGTCAGGACTTGGTCGATGATGAAGGGCCCCTCCCATTCGGGCTTGAGCTTGTCCTTTTTCTTGTCCGGCAGGCGTAGAACTAGTTCGCCAATGTTGTAAGTCTTGGCCCGTACTTCTCTGCTTTGATATCTTCGAGCCTGCTGCTGATAAAATGCGGAACGAGACTTGGCGACGTCGCGTTCCTCCTCCAATGCGTCCAAGCTGTCCTGCCGATCCAGCTCGGCTTCTCGTTCCTCGTACATGCGCACTCGAGGTGAGTCATGAATGATGTCGTAGGGCAGGACTGCCTCTGCTCCGTATACCATGAAGAATGGTGTAAATCCGGTAGTATGGTTGGGCGTTGTCCGCAGCCCCCAGAGTATGGAGTCGAGCTCCTCTACCCAGTGCGTGTCTGATTTTGTAAGTGACCGCACTAGTCTGGGTTTAATGCCGCTCATTATTAGACCATTTGCTCGTTCCACTTGACCATTGGTTTGAGGGTGATAGACTGAGGCGTAGTCAAGCTTAATGCCCATGTTTTTGCACCATGACTTAACCTCGTCGGCCGTGAAGTTCGTGCCGTTGTCGGTGATGATGCTGTGGGGGACACCGTAATGGTGTACGACCCCCGATATAAAGTCTATCACTGGTCCGGACTCTACCGTTTTGACCGGTTTGGCATCTATCCATTTGGTGAATTTATCCACCATGACCAATAGGTACCTTTGCTTGTGGGTTCCCCCTTTAAGGGGTCCAACCATATCAAGCCCCCAGACCGCGAACGGCCAGGTAATGGGTATAGTTTTGAGGGCGGTGGGTGGCATATGGCTCTGATTAGCAAAGAGCTGACAACCGACGCATCTCTGGACTAAGTCCTGGGCATCTGCCCGGGCCGTCAGCCAATAAAATCCTGTACGGAATGCCTTTCCAACAAGGGTCCGGGCTGCTGCGTGGTGTCCTCCTAGTCCGGCATGAATTTCTGCCAGGAGGTTTCTCCCTTCCTCTTCGGAGATACACCGTTGAAGGACTCCGGTTGTACTTTTCTTATAAAGTTCTCCCTCATGGACCTTGTAGGCTTTCGATCGCCGGACTATGCAGCGGGCCTCATTTTGGTCTTCGGGAAGTTCCTGTCTAAGCAAATAGGCTAGGAATGGTTCCGTCCACGGGGCGATTACTGCCATTATGTCGTGGGATGAAGGTGTTATGTCATCGGCTGAATCGCCGGTTGGCGCGGTTGTTTCCGGTTTGTCATTTCCGGACTCCCCTTCCCATAGTACGGACGGCTTGAAGAGCCATTCCAGGAAGATATTTGGAGGGACAGCGTCACGTTTTGCGCCGTTGCGTGCCAGTACGTCGGCTGCTTGGTTATTTTCTCGGGCTACGTGATAGAATTCAAGTCCTTCAAACCAAGCCGACATTTTTAGGACAGCGTTGCGATATGCTGCCATTTTCGGATCCTTGGCATCAAAGTCTCCGTTTATTTGGGATATTGCAAGGTTTGAATCCCCGTGCACCTCTAGGCGTTGAATGCCCATGGAGATTGCCATCCGGAGACCATGTAGGAGGGCCTCGTATTCGACTGTGTTGTTGGAGTCCGTGTACATTATTTGAAGTACGTATTGGACTGTGTCCCCGGTTGGGGACGTCAAGACGACGCCAGCCCCCAGTCCGGCCAACATTTTGGAGCCGTCGAAGTGCATAGTCCAATTGGAGTATGCGCCGTACTCTTTAGGGAGTTCGGCTTCTGTCCATTCAGCGATGAAGTCAGCCAAAACTTGTGACTTTATAGCTCGCCGAGGCTTGTAGGTTATATCAAATGGTAGGAGCTCAATGGCCCATTTTGCAATCCTGCCCGTTGCGTCGCGGTTGTTTATAATGTCATTGAGTGGTACTTCGGAGGCCACTGTTATCGAACACTCTTGAAAGTAGTGTCGGAGCTTCCGGGATGCCATGAACACCGCGTATGCTATCTTTTGATAGTGCGGGTAACGGGACTTGCAGGGTGTTAACACAGTGGATACGTAGTACACTGGTTTTTGAAGAGGGAATTTATGCCCTTCTGTCTCTCGTTCAACGACGAGTACCGCACTTACAACCTGATGTGTTGCTGCGATGTATAACAACATAGGTTCGCCTAAGTTTGGCGCGGCTAGGACCGGATTTGTTGCCAATATGGCCTTTATTTCTTCGAGTCCGGCAGTGGCAGCATCCGTCCACTCGAAGTGTTCGGTGCGCCTAAGGAGGCGATAAAGGGGCAGTGCCTTTTCTCCCAAGCGGGAGATAAAACGGCTTAGGGCTGCCACGCATCCTGTCAATTTTTGTATCTGTTTGAGGTCTTTTGGAATATCCAACTGTGACAGAGCTCAGATTTTAGCCGGGTTTGCTTCAATTCCTCTACCGGATACAATGAAGCCCAGCAGCTTTCCGGCTGGTACGCCGAAAACGCATTTTTCCGGATTCAGCTTGATGTCATATGCTCTGAGGTTGTCGAATGTGAGCCTCAAATCGTCTACTAGAGTTTCGACGTGTTTTGTTTTGACGACTATGTCGTCTACGTATGCCTCGACTGTTTTCCCGATCTGGGTAGCCAGACATGTTTGAATCATGCGCTGATATGTTGCGCCGGCGTTTTTAAGTCCGAAGGGCATCGTGTTGAAGCAGAATGGTCCGTATGGAGTGATGAATGCCGTTGCGGCTTGGTATGCTTCCGCCATCTTGATTTGATGGTAGCCAGAGTATGCGTCGAGGAAGCACAACGAATCGTGTCCTGCAGTAGCATCGATAATTTGGTCGATGCGGGGGAGAGGGAAGGGATCCTTTGGGAAAGCCTTATTGAGGTCTTTAAAATCGACGCATAGGCGCCAGGATTTGTCCTTCTTTGGTACCATTACCAGATTTGCTAGCCAATCCGGATGTTTGATATCTCTGATGAATCCGGCTTCCAATAGTTTGGCTAGCTCTTCTCCCATTGCCTGTCTTTTGGGTTCGGAAAATCGTCGAAGAGCCTGTTTGACCGGCTTGAATCCTTTTAGGATGTTTAGGCTGTGTTCTGCCAATCTGCGTGGGATTCCGGGCATGTCCGAGGGATGCCAGGCAAAAATGTCCCAATTTTCCCGAAGGAATTCTCGCAGTGCAGCGTCTACCTCGGCGTTCAATTGTGCCCCGATGGAGGCCGTCTTTGTTGGGTCCGTTGGATGGACCTGGAATTTTATTATTTCATCTGCTGGTTTGAAGGATGTGGACTTGGATCTTTTATCGAGTATCACATCGTCCCTATTCACCATAGAGCGCAGCGCGGTGAGTTCTTCTGCCGCTAAGGCTTCGGATAGTGCCTCCAGGGCTAGTGCGGCTGTCTTGTTTTCGGCGCGGAGTGCTATGTCCGGATCACTAGCGAGAGTGATTATTCCACCGGGCCCGGGCATTTTGAGTTTCATGTACCCGTAATGGGGTACGGCTTGAAAAATTGTGAACGCCTCTCGTCCCAAGATAGTGTGATATCCGCTATAACACGGGGCCACTTGGAACGTGACTTCTTCGGATCTGTAGTTGTCCGGTGAGCCGAACACCACATCGAGTGTGATTTTTCCGGTGCAGCGCGCTTCCTGGCTAGAGATTATTCCTCTGAAGGTTGTGCTGCTTTGCTCAATACGGCTCCAGTCTATTTCCATTTTTTGAAGAGTTTCTTCGTAGATGAGGTTCAGTCTGCTGCCGCCGTCCATGAGGACCTTTGTAAGTCGAAAGCCGTCCACTATGGTACTAAGCACCAGTGCAGCTGGTGCTCGGGCTATTCGGAATTTAGGTTCGTCGCTGGCGTTGAAGGTGATGGCTGTGTCACTCCATGGGTTTGCTGTTGCTACTTGGTAGACTTCGGCGAGGCCGCGGATTGTTCGTTTTCGCATATTATTTGATGCAAAGGTCTCGAAGACTGTTGATACCGTACCGGTATTGTTGGAGTGGTTTTCTGGGGCTAGAAGCTCCTCGCCACTTTTGGCCACCTGCCGTAATATCCAACATGCTCGAAGGCTATGTGTTGGGACGGCGCCCTCTGTACTATGAAGCTTACAGGGTCCGCTGAGCCATCCCTCCAGTACGGTTCCGTGCCCTCTATGGGGTTTTTGTTTTTTGGTTTTTGTATCTGGGGCCTGAATATAATGCACCCTTTTGTTGCGGACTAGGGTTGTATTCGGGGCCGGATTGTCCCAAAACTGGTTTTCGGTTTTCCGGAAACTCTCATTCGCACAGTACTTTCGTACTATGGACGCCAGATCGGTGAAGCGTGTGATTTTACGACGGCCGATGGCGTTCCATATTCCCTTGTACGTGCAATTATTGCAAAAGATTGAGATTGCGTTTTCCTCTCGGCAGTCCTTTATCCTGTCCATAACCAGGAGGAATCTGGCCCAGTAGTGATGTACTGTTTCAGCGGGCTCTTGCCGTATTAGAGATAGATCGCATATGTCTGGGCGGGTGGGTGGAATAAAATCCGGATCCCTACCCATCTTGGGGCTTAAAGGCCGTGAAGTTTCCAATTTTGGAAGCTTTGATTGCTAGACGTTGTACAACGAGTCCGGTCCGATGCCTGACTTTAAGTCCAGTGCTCGATCGAAGTCCGTTCCTCCGCGGAAATCCGGCGTGGAGGGTTCGGGAGCCCAGACATGTCTAGTTTTTAATACAGGAGGAAGGTCGCCGCATTGTTCCTCTACCACAGCGATGTGGTGGGTAACCTGGGGAGAGTTAATCTCTCTCAGATTGGTTTTAAGCCCAATTTGATTGTAGTCCGTAGCGACTCCCAGGGCAGGGATGCGATCCAAGAGTTCGTTGACAGACGAGAGCTCTATCGGATCCAGCCGCTCGGCGAATTCCGAGCTGACGTGGAGATTGCTTTTGACGACTTGAGAAGTCATTGTCGAAGTAGTGGCCGGACAGGCGGTCATAAGAAAACCGCCTAGCCGGATAGTTTGGCCGGCGGCCAAGGCCCCTTTGGCGAAAATACCGTCCTTGAAGACGGGTGGAGGCATCCTTCCTATCGGTGACGACACATAGGAACTCTCAATGAAAGCACCAATGTCGGTGTCAAAACCGGCGGATCTCGGGTAGGGGGTCCCGAACTGTGCGTCTAGGCGGATGGTAACAGGAGACAAGGGACACGATGTTTTACCCAGGTTCGGGCCCTCTTGATGGAGGTAAAACCCTATGTCCTGCTTGATTAATATTGATGATATGGGTAGTACAAGAGTGGATCTACCACGAGATCAAGGAGGCTAAACCCTAAAGCTAGCCTATGGTATGATTGTTGTAATGTATGTTGTGTCCTACGGACTAAAGCCCTCCGGTTTATATAGACACCGGAGGAGGCTAGGGTTACACAGAGTCGGTTACAATGGTAGGAGATCTACATATCCGTATCGCCAAGCTTGCCTTCCACGCCAAGGAAAGTCCCATCCGGACATGGGACGGAGTCTTCAATCTTGTATCTTCGTAGTCTTGGAGTCCGGCGGACGATGATAGTCCGGCTGTCCGGACACCCCCTAGTCCAGGACTCCCTCAGACACGTTCTGCGACGCTGGCTTGGGAATCACAGCTTCCAAGTCAGACATCATCGGCGACGACCACGAGGAGGGCACCCTCTCCGGCTCTTCCAGGGGGAAAAGAGCGCATCTGCTCTTCCAAGGGGAAAGAGCTTGTCTGCGACATCAGGGAGGGCACCCCTAAAGTCGTGCTCTTCCAAGGGGAAGGAGCCCATCTGCGACAACATGGAGCGCATCCAGGGTCCATGCTCTTCCCACGGGAACGAGCCCATCTGTGACAAGTGAGGATACCCATGATTTGTTTTGCCATACCTCTTCACAGAGGAAACCCATGATTTGTTTTGTTGAGTCCCTTTTGTAGTGTAGTGAGAATATGTCCAGTTTTAATTGCTATATCTGGTTGTTTGCAGTATGCCTTGTTTATTTCAGTTGTTCACAATGCGATGCTCTGTATGTGTAATTATTTACTGTGTAGTACATTTCATCAATCCAGTTTTAAACATACCGATAGGAATGCATATATTTGCCTGTTGTTAAGCCTGTTATAGCTAGCATATGCCTCTTGTAAAGTTTTTTGATTGTTTTGTTGTTTGCAGTTAGCATATGTACAGTTTCAAATGATATGTTTGGTTGTTCATAGTATGCCTTGTTTATTCCAGTTATTCACAACGTGATGTTCTATATGTGCAAGTATGAACTATGCAGTTCAATTTCATCAGTACCAGTTTCAACAATACCACTATGGCCCTATTTCTTTAGGATTTTGGGACCAGATTCAGCTTTGCCAGTGAAGCCGAATCTGGAATCCGAAACAAACAACTATTTGGAATCAACTTTGCCAGTGAAGCTGAATCTCGATTTGGGTCATTTTTAGTGCAATTTCCTGTAGCACCTCAAAGTGTACTTCGATGGTGAAGCTGATTCGTAGAAACAACTTTGCCACTGAAGCGAATCCATAGGTGATTAAAATCCAAGCAAAGCTGAAACAAACAGGGCATGAATGACTACATTTGGTTGCTGCATCTTGTAGTTAAACACGCCTTTCCATTTTTATTTAACAATAACCAGTGTACTTAGACCGGCACAATACAAGTTTGAATGACTATGTTTGCTTGTTGTTAAATGTTAGGCCTGTTGCAGATAACACACCTTCTCACTTGTTTTGCTTTACTAGCATGCTTAAACCTACACACTGAAGCTATCTTTTGGAGATTATTTTGTCTGCCATGGATAATTTTGGTTGATGTTTAGCCTGTTGTGCTTAACATGCTTCTTGATGTACCTACGCAGGACAATTTTGGGAACGATTGTTGTTTTCCATCGAGGTTAGTTTCATCCCATGGCTTATATATGCTCACTGTTCAGGATATCAGTAGCTGTTACCATATAGGCTGGGGGCTGATAAGGGACTAATCGATGAATCGGACTTTTAACTGAATATATCTGCAACTCATTTATCGTTAGGTTAACTAGGGCCATATGTAATATTTCTGAGGCAACATAGCAACATGCACTGTACTTAATGTCTACATATGCAAACCTAGGCTGCATAGCAACAAGGAAGAGTTTTACCTTAATGCTCTGACGATGTCTAGCTACACGTAGAAGAGCAGCAGCAACAACAACAACAACACAGTCTTTTTTGGATACTCAACTTAGCTTAGAGGTTAGAGTTAGTTTCTAGTTCATGACTAACCCTGAACTAACTCCATCCAAAGACGTGTTTGGATGACAGGGTTAGATACTTAGATTGACAATAAATGCACTAGGAGAACTAGCTCCAATTAGCACCTCTTGCTTTGGGTAGTTTTTTTGGGTGGGTTATAGATGCAACTAGCTCAAACTAGCCCTCATGTTTAGATATACTTTAGGGCTATTTGAGCCCGAACTAGCTCAAACTAACTCTAACCCATGGATACAATAACAGTTAATCAGCCGATAATTTGTAAGAATGCAATAAACTCCTTTCGGCCCATAATATAAGATGTTAATTCATCTAATATGTGAGTATATTGGATGTTATAAGATATTATGAAAGAGTGTTGTACTACATCATTGTGCAATTGATGTTTAGCTTCTAATATTAACTTGGTGCTTTTAGGTACATATGCCATTGGTAAAGATCCGCGCTTCGACCCTTTCTGCGTATGGCGAAATGAGATATCGATGAACCAGCATCAAGTGAGGAAGCTGATAAAGATTGTTAGTAAAATGGGTCAAAAGATGGCAATTTAACTATTTGTTTACACTTTATCCAATGCAACAACAAACTGCAGGATGGTAAGAAAGAACTCTGCAACCTTCTTTTTACAGCCCATAATGAGTTGTGTTAGATGACAATGTCTGAATCTTTTTTCCTTTGCAGTGGTTCCCAAAGCAGTTTACTAAAGATTACCTCTCAAACTACATGATTGGTGGGAATGCAAAGGTTAAAGTATTTCTACAAGAACGCGATGATTATCTAGATGTTTTCATGAAGACCGTGAAGGATGGGCTGTCGGCCATCACAAGGGGTTGGACAAGAGTCGTGTGTGCCTTCTACATGGAGGAGGGCACAATATGGGCATTCCACTTCACCTTATTCAGCAACCAGAATGTATTTCACCTCTTTCATTACCGTCTTTAATAGTACAAGTATGCAACTATGGTTCATCATTCTTTACTTGGTTCTTATGTAATTCTTGATGTGTACCTATGAATCGAATAATGCATTGGTTGTCTGAACCTGGTGGATATGAATAAAGCTACAACATACATGCAAATTCAAATTCAATTTCAATTTCAATTTCATATAGCAGCAATTAAATTACGGTTTACGCTCTCCAGGTTGTTACGGCACACACGGTTGGTAAAACACAAATGTTTGCCATATACACCATAATCCGAGACGGTTCACAGAGGAAACGTGTGCAAGCGTGCACACAATTGCCGTTTGCAAAACGTGTGCAATGTCGGAAAATATCACAAACGATGCTGGCAAACTAACCATTTGTGATAGTTGCCTTATCATACACAATTCACAACCATTAACTGTTTCTGATTAAGTATGCATCGTAAACGTTGCACCATAGAATAGCATGTGCGATAGTTGCCTTATCGTACACGATTCGCAATCATGAGCTCTTTCTGATGAAGTATGCATCGTAAACGTTGCACCACAGAATAGCATGTGCGATAGTTGTCGTGTATGACGATATTACAATGGTCCGACGTTTCGTAATCCTATCTGACACTCGTACAATGATTAGCTAATCTTCTTAATTAGTTATCACATACGGTTTGTGAAAAGCGAATGTGTGTGATTGTATGCTTATCATACACGTTCTATAATAGTGAACCATTTGTGATGGGCCGTGCATCATAAACGTAGCACCACAGAATACCGACTGCGATCGCAATGCAAGCACAAATGAATGGAGTAATGTACATGCATCTTGCCTCCCTATCCCCGATGGTTTCTGGGTCATGTGGGAAGGACCCCCTATTGCCTACACTCACTTGGCGACGGTTGCAAATGCTGTCGCGGAAAGGGGTTAAAAACCGTTTTTATAGCACCGACGCGTACCAATGTTTGCTAAAAAAGGACATATCGGGCGCCTGAAATTTGCCTGAACAGAAAAATTAATCAACACCCCGGCAAAACATAGGCCACTCGGAGGTGTTACCTGCAAACATGCCACTTGGGCAAGCACATATCCTATTTGCTTTCAAACTTGATGGTCATTGCATTTCAATGGTTGAAAATATGAACAAAAACATTTCAAGATATCTTATAGGACTCATATTGGCATGGAGATTTGGCTGGTCTCACCTTGAGGCCAGAGGGGTCCGTGACGGGGAGACGACATGGAGATTTGGCTGCAAAACAAAATATAAATAAAAACATTATTATCCTCATCTACGACTTAGTGAAACCCTATAAGCTATCAACCCGGGCGGTGGACACCCAAAGAGAAGGAACCATCACAGGATCATAGCTCCAGTGAGATCCCTAAAGAACCTGACAGGTATTGGAGAACATGCCCTCCAATGCAACCATATATCAACGGACGTGCTCGTCCTCCTCGCTGACACGGTGACGTATCACCTCCATGGGGTCCTCAAGCCTCCGCACCATCACTGGCCAACGCGACCGCCACCAAAGAAGGTTCGGGTCAACAACGGGCTAGCTCCTCGCCAAGCTGCGCCTCCCGAAAGGTATCACATCCCGGTACCAGCCCCGCGGAGCCTCGTCCCGGACATGGCCCCTCTGATCAAGCATGCCTCCTCCGCCGAGTCGACGACGAGGATGCGAGATAGGCATCGTCGACGTTGATGCGAGAATAATTGCTTTAACTAAAAAAATGAACTATATCTATTAATTTTCGTACTAAAAATAAAATAGTTGTATTAATTCAAATAGCTCAACAAGGACTTATTATAAATAAAAATAAACTAGTTCTTACTAAAAATAAACTAGTCCAACTAGTTCTATTAATTTTCTTACTAGAAAAACTAGTTCTATTAATTCAACTAGTTCTTACTAAAAATAAACAAGTTCAACTAGTTCTATTAATTTTCTTACTAAAAATAAACTAGTTCTATTAATTCAACTAGTTCTAACTAAAAATAAACTAGTTCAACTAGTTCTATTAATTTACTTACTAATTCTATTAAACACTTACTAAAAAAGAGTAAAAAAACTATATTGATTTTTTTCCTCTAAACTAAACACTACTGTCCTAATTAACATCTAGTTAAATCCTACCACCCTAGTTCTTAAGCATCTACAAGTACTAACCATCTACAACTACTTAAGCACCATTGATGAACCCTAGGAATTTGTCCTAAAAACTACTTAAGCATCTACAACTACTGCCCTAATTAACATCTAGTTTAAAATTATATTTACTTAACTGTATTGGGTGCACAACAACTATATAACTACTTAAGCATCTAAAAGTAGTAGCTAATTTGATGAACCCTAACTAATTAGATGAACCCTAAAATTTGATGAACCCTAGGAACCCTAGCTAGGCAGAGGTAGGGGAGGAGGTGTAGGCGTGCTCACCTCGGGCGCCAACGGAGTTAGGGAGCGGCCGAGGGAGGGTCACGCGGCGTCGAGGTCGGGGTCGGGGTCGGTGTCGAGATCGAGGTCGGGGTCAGGGTCGGCGTCGAGGTCGGGGTTGAGGGCAGCAGAGGGCATGCGGAGGGTGACGGGAGAGCGCGCAGCGGCCAACGGCGATGCAGGGCAACAACAGCGGAGACAGCAGACTGAGGTGGAATTTGGGGGAAGTGGCCGGGGGGAAGAAGAACCGCGCGGTTAAGTAAAAAATAGCAGTAGCGCGTTCGCGAAAAAGCACTACTGCTACATTAGCTATAGCTAACATAGCTATAGAGCGGGCTAACAGAACGCGCTAGTGATATGTTAGCTATAGCGCTTGTACTAAAAACACGCTGCTACCACGCCTTTCTCCTTTATTTTTATTTTTATTTTATTTTCCTTCACATTTTCTTTGTTTCCTTTCCCCTTTTTCTATTTCTTTCATTTTCATTTACTATTGCATATATTTTTTATTTTATTTTATTTTCATTACCAGTAGCGCTTTCTGAGCAAAACACGCTGCTACAACCATCATAGCAGCAGCGCGCTTTCTGTGAGCTCGTTGTTACTATTCCTAGCCTGCGGAGAATAGTGTCGGAATTATAGTAGTAGCGCTTCTTTTGCCTGGCGCGCTACTGCTATAATCTTAGCTGCAGCGCGTTTATTTTCCGGGCGCTAGTGGTAAGTAGTAGTAGCGATTCTTTTTGACACACGCTACTAGTACGTTTCTGTGTATAAGGTTTTTCCTAGTAGTGCATAGTTAATTGATGTCTAATCCTGTAATTACTGAACATATTGTACTGAAAATTTTATTTATGGATTCGTTGTTGAACCATTGTGCTGAGAATTTGAATTGCACGTTTCATATTTCAAAATTTCCAATTCAAATAATAAATTACAGCCAAATAAATGTACAGGAGCGAATAAAATAATATGCACACGGTTAGAAAGAAAACAACGTGCGCGATGAAAAAAAGAAAACAGACGGTTCTTTGATGTGAAATGTTTGCGATGCCCGACGGAAGCACACACGGTTTTGTATCATATGCGTGTGCGATTCATCATAATACGGCAAACATTTCAAACCAGTGTGCGTGTGTGATAGGAATACCAGTCGCACACACAGTTATGAAAATGGACATGTTGGCGTTAGTAGAGGCATCGCACACATTTTATATTCTTGAAACGTGTGTGATAACGTACCTATCACAAACATATCGGCAGATTAAATGTTAATGTCCACCTTTTTCACACGACTATGGTGGCGTAATCGTTTGGGATGTCTCTCTCATCAGAAATGTAACATCGAGATGTAACACGTGGGACTGGGGCGGCTGCTCATATGTTTATTCTATGGAGATCGTCAGTAGCCGCTCGCCCATCCTCGACGGTTTCTGGGTCGTGTGGGAGGGACCCCCCTATCGCCCATACTCACTTGGCGACGGTTCCAAATGCCGTCGCGGATAGGGGTTAAAAACTGTTTGTATAGCACCTTACGGTACCAGTGTAAGTAAGGTTATTATGTCATTTTGGAGGAAAATAAGCTAAGTATAGGTCACTTTGGAGATAAATAGGTCATTTCTTAAGATAAGTATGCATTTGTTAAGCAAAACACTTGGGAAAACTTACCGTCATCACATAGGTGAAGGACCGGTCGCGCCAGTGGCAGACGGAGAAGGATCGGTCAATGCTTGTCGGGAGGCACGCTGCACCAAAGATCATTTGCAATGTCTCGTTAGCATGATGCAACTCAAATGTGAATACTAGTAAGTAATGAACATTCAAATGAAACTCACCGTGGTCGCCGGAGCAATCCGAGGCATCGGCGGAGGGGTCTGACTGTTGTCCTGGCGCACGAACTACACATTTGGTTTTCACGAGTTAGTCATATTAGTTAGTAATGAAACGAACATTACATGCATGATTTGGCTAATATGCAGGAGAAACTTACCACGAGGAGCTTGTATAGGACCCGGTGAGACGCGTCGTTCCAGTTCCTCTCCTCATCCAACATGCTAGCCGTCCTCTCCTCCAGGTCCCTCTCCCTCTCCTCCGCCTGCCTGTTTGCTTCTGCCAAAAGCGTCTGTGTGTTCAATCTCTCTTTCTGAAGAACAGCCTGCAACACCACTCCTTGTTAGCACTGTAATCATCGACGGCCGCACACACAATGTAATGGAGGAAAGGTATCTGAGTCCGTATAACTAAACTCGATGGCGAGCTCCATTGGTTGTGGGCGAGGCCTTATCTCAGGATCGGAGCTCGTCTGGCGCTTCTTGATCTCCGGGAGAGTGCTAGGACAACATATCAGTCCATCCCCATTGGCTATCGAGCCATGGGACCTCCCACCACCAGATATCATCACCAGCTCTGGATCAAAAGGACACTGGCTCGGGTTAAAGTCCTTCCCTTTCCTCGTCTCCCCCTCGTCTCTGTACTTCACGAGCTTGTGGTGGGAGGAGATGTTGGTGAAGCTCTTTGGATGATCGAGGTTAGACTCAGAGAATGCCTTGGCCTTCTTGTACGGGGCAGTATGGGCCATGGCATAGAGGTCGAACACCCATGGCACCTCCTTCTTGTTGTATCACGCCTAAAAGAGAGGAACAAAATATTAGTTAAGGGCTCAAGCTAGCATGAAGAATGAAATTGCATGAATCATGAAGCAAACCCCATACCCAGTTATCCCCGTACTCATATAGTTGGAGCACCCTTGATAGTGTGGCACACCAACCATTTGGGCAGGCTTATCCTTGGCCTTCTTGTGGACGGCTAGCCATTGGGGAGAGCACCACTCATCCACCAACGCCTCCCAACAGTCCATCCTATCTGCACACCATCTCGGGGGCACCTAAGTTGGTCAAGAGAAATTTCAGTGCTACACCTACGAATCAAATCAAGGAAACTAAGTACAAGGCCTTAATAATAGGTAATTACCTTCATGTACTTCTCCTTACTCAGAAACTTGACACGGCACTTCGTCTTGGACCTCTTAATACTAGGCGTAGTAGTCTTGAACAGCCTGCACCCGAGCCTCGTGACGTAAGTTTTCAAGTTGGCACTTGCACTCTGCTTCGATAACCTTAGCCGCGGCCTCCTCCTGTCCCTCAAGACACCTGTAGAAGGTCTGCAATCAAACAAGACAGCACTAATTAGTACAATCACTAGGTACAATTGATTTGTAATTCTATAAAGGAGAAATTTACCCAAAACGTCTGGATCACAATGTCGGCCACCGTCTCGCACAAGACACCGTCGACCCTCTCCTCCAGCGGGGCCGGGGCAGCCAAGTATAGCTCCCAGCTCAGTGTTAGCTGTGGAACCTGACCCTCACTGGGCAATGTGACCCACCCTAGGAAGTTATGCCGGCAAATCACACCAAGAACCTGGTTGGGCTTGCGGACAATAGGGATGTGTTTCCAACCTCTGCAGTATGACAAGGCCAACTCATTCTATATTAATTTGAAGAAACGTGAAGGCAAAAGGTTAGAAAATAGTAAATGCACTTACTTCTCCCCATTAGGCGCAATCACCCACCTTTGCTCGCGGGTCGACGGCACGGGCGGGAGCTTTGTACCACCACGCTGGTAGACCTTGCCCCCCTCAACTAGCTCGCCCTCGCTATAGCTATCATTGAAGGAAATATGCCCTAGAGACAATAATAAAGTTGTTATTTAAATTTCCTTATATCATGATAAATGTTTATTATTCATGCTACAATTGTATTAACCGGAAACTTAGTACATGTGTGAATACATAGACAAAACATAGTATCCCTAGTATGCCTCTACATGACTAGCTCGTTGATCAAAGATGGTTATGTTTCCTAACCATAGATATGTGTTGTCATTTGATAAACGGGATCACATCATTAGGAGAATGATGTGATGCACAAGACCCATCCGTTAGCTTAGCATTATGATTGTTACAGTTTCATTGCTACTACTTTCTTCATGACTTATACATGTTCTGCAGACTATGAGATTATGCAACTCCCGAATACCGGAGGAACACCTTGTGTGCTATCAAATGTGACAACATAAGTGGGTGATTATAAAGATGCTCTACATGTGTCTCCGAAGGTGTTTTTTGGGTTGGCATAGATCGAGATTAGGATTTGTCACTCCATGTATCGGAGAGGTATCTCTAGGCCCTCTCGGTAATGCTCATCACTATAAGCCTTGCAAGCAATCTGACTAATGAGTTAGTTGCGGGATGAAGCATTACCAAACGAGTAAAGAGACTTGCCGGTAACGAGATTGAACTAGGTATGATGATACCGACGATCAAATCTCAGGCAAGTAACATGTCGATGACAAAGGGAACAACATATGTTGTTATGCGGTTTGACCGATAAAAATCTTCATAGAATATGTAGGAGCCAATATGAGCATCCAGGTTCCGCCATTGGTCTCGGAGATGTGTCTCGATCATGTCTACATGGTTCTCGAACCCATAGGGTCCACGCGCTTAACGTTTGATGATGATTTGTATTATGAGTTATGTGTTTTGATGACAGAAGTTTGTTCGGTGTCCCGGATGAGGTCACAGACATGATGAGGAGTCTCGAAATGGTCGAGACATAAAGATTGATATATTGGAAGGCTATATTCAGACATCGGAATGGTTCCAGAGAAGTTCGGGTATTTTCCGGAGTACCGGGAGGTTACCGAAAGCCCCCGGGGAGTTAATGGCCCTTAGTGGGCCTTAGTGGCAAGGAAAGGCAGCGGCTAGGAGGTGGCGCGCTCCCCCGCCAAGCCCAGTCCAAATTGGACAAGGGGTTTGGGGCGCGGCCCCCCCTCTCCTTTCCTTCCCCCTTCTCCTTTAGGTGGAAACCTACTAGGACTTGGAGTCTTAGTAGGATTCCCCTTCTCCCGGCGCGCCTAGCTTGACCAGCCGGCCTCCCCTCCCTCCTTTATATACGAGGGCAGGGGGGCACCCTAGGACACACCAAGTTTTGCCTTAGCCGTGTGCGGTGCCCCCGTCCACAGTTACACACCTCGATCATATCTCCGTAGTGCTTAGGCAAAGCCCTGCGCCAGTAACATCATCATCGTCGTTGCCATGCTGTCGTGCTGACAGAACTCACCCTCATCCTCAACTGGATCAAGAGCACGAGGGACGTCATCGATCTGAACGTGGAGGTGTCGTACGTTCGGTACTTGGATCGGTTGGATCGCGGAGACGTTCGACTACATCAACCGTGTTACTAAACGCTTCCGCTTTTGGTCTATGAGGGTACGTGGACACACTCTCCCGTCTCGTTGCTATGCATATCCTAGATAGATCTTGCATGATCGTAGGAAAATTTTGAAATACTACGTTCCCCAATAGTGGCATCCGAGCATGGTCTATGCGTAGATGTTATATGCATGAGTAGAACACAAAGAGTTGTGGGCGATAATAGTCATACTCCTTACCACCAACATCTTACTTTGATTCGGCAGTATTGTTGGATGAAGCGGCCCAGACCGACATTACATGACTGTGTTCATGAGACTGGTTCTACCGACGTGCTTTTGCACATGGGTGGCTGGTGAGTGTCTGTTTCTCCAACTTTAGTTGAATCGAGTTTGACTACAGCCAGTCCTTGATGAAGGTTAAAACATCACACTTGATGAAAAATCGTTGTGGTTTTGATGCATAGGTAAGAATGGTTCTTGCTAGAAGCCCGTAGCAGCCACGTAAAATTTGCAGCAACAAAGTAGAGGACGTCTAACTTGTTTTTGCAGGGCTTGTTGTGATGTGATATGGTCAAGCCATGATGTGATATAAATTGTTGTATGAGATGATCATGTTTTGTAACAGAGTTATCAGCAACCGGCAGGAGCCATATGGTTGTCCTTGTATGCAATGCAATCACCATGTAATTGCTTTACTTTATCACTAAGCGGTAGTGATAGTCGTAGATGCAATAGTTGGCGAGACGATAACGATGCTACGATGGAGATTAGGGTGTCGCGCCGGTGACGATGGAGATCATGACGATGCTTTGGTGATGGAGATCATGAGCACAAGATGATGATGGCCATATCATCTCACATATTTTGATTGCATGTGATGTTTATCTTTTATGCATCTTATTTTGCTTAGTACGACGGTAGCATTATAAGACGATCCCTTACTTAATTTCAAGGTATAAGTGTTCTCCCTGAGTATGCACCATTGCTACAGTTTGTCGTGCCAAGACACCACGTGATGATCAGGTGTGATAAGCTCTACGTTCACATACAACGGGTACAAGCCAGTTTTGCACATGCAGAATACTCGGGTTAAACTTGACCAGCCTAGCATATGCAGATATGGTATCGAAACACTGAGACCGAAAGGTCGAACGTGAATCATATAGTAGATATGGTCAACATAGTGATGTTCACCATTGAAAACTACTCCATCTCACGTGATGATCGGACATGGTTTAGTTGATTTGGATCACGTGATCATTTAGATGACTAGAGGGATGTCTATCTAAGTGTGAGTTCTTAAGTAATATGATTAATTGAACTTTAATTTATCATGAAATTAGTCCTGATAGTTATTTTCCATGTCTATGTTATTGTAGATCAATGGCCCGTGCTACTGTTCCTTTGAATTTTAATGCGTTCCTAGAGAAAGCTAAGTTGAAAGATGATGGTAGCAATTACACGGACTGGGTCCGTAAATTGAGGATTATCATCATTGCTGCACAGAAGAATTACATCCTGGAAGCACCGCCAGGTGCAAGACCTGCTGCAGACGCAACTGCGGACGTTAGGAACATCTGGCAGAGCAAAGCTGATGACTACTCGATAGTTCAGTGTGCCATGCTTTACGGCTTAGAATAGGTACTTTAAAGACGTTTTGAACGTCATGGAGCATATGATATATTCTAAGAGTTGAAGTTAATATTTCAAGAAAATGCCCGAGTTGAGAGATATGAAGTCTCCAACAAGTTCTATAGCTACAAAATGGAGGAGAATAGTTTTGTCAGTGAACACATACTCAGAATGTATGGGTACCATAACCACTTGATTCAGCTAGGAGTTAATCTTCCTGATGATAATGTCATTGAAAGAGTTCTTCAATCACTGTCACCAAGCTATAAAGGCTTCGTGATGAACTATAATATGCGAGGGATGAACCAGACAATTCCCGAGCTCTTCGCGATGCTAACACTACTAGGGAAAACGTTATACACAGAACTTTAGCATTAGCGCTTGTTAAAAAAGCCCG
>NC_041389.1:85331050-85331698 GCF_002162155.2 Triticum dicoccoides
AGTAGCGCATATCTCTGAAAACTTGCTACTACTAAAATTCCAACCACCAAGCCGATGGGCTACACATACTAGTAGCGATCTTTCATAAACCGCGCTACCGCTAATATTCTTATAGCAACGCGTTTATGTGTAAAGAGCTACTGCTAACAAAAAGAAACTAAAATGAAAAACAAATAGAAAAGTAAATGAAAATGAAAGAAATAGAAAAAGGAGAAAGGAAAAATATAAAATGTAAAGAAAAATAAATGAAAAAGGGAAAAAAGGATGAAGGCATAGCAGTAGCGCGTTTGCTAAAACGCGCTATAGCGTGTTTTCCGTAATGCGCTACCGTTATTTTTGACTTAACCCAAAAACGTTTTCCACCCGGCCACCACTTCTCCCCCAAATCCCTCGCCCCACTTCGCCGTTGTCTCCCCCACTTCGTCGTCGCCCCCACTTCACCGTCATCTCCTTCCGGCGTCGACGCCGCGCTCATCCTCACCGCCGTCGCCCGAGGCCGCCCAGCCTCACCGCCGCCGCCTCCCGGGCCGCCCTCGACCTCACCACCGCCGCTCTCAACCTCATCGCCCCCGAGCCCGCCCAGGACCGCTGCCTCCCGATCCCGAGGCCGCCCTCGCCGCCCCTACCTCCGTCGCCGAGCACCTCCCC
>NC_041389.1:85331972-85342603 GCF_002162155.2 Triticum dicoccoides
TGCCATGTTAATTAGGAGTAGTAGTAGATGTTAATTAGTAATAGGGTTCATACATAATTATTTTTAGTAGTAGTAGTAGATGTTAATTAGTAGTAGTGATGGTACTAGTTAACGAGGGCAGGATGGTTAATAGTAGATATTTTTTAGTTAGGGTAATAATAGATGTTAAGTAGTAGATAATGTAGATGTTAATTAGTTCAGTAGAGTTTAGTTTTTGAATTGATTTTGTTTAACTAGATGTTAATTAGGGTAGTAGGGTTTAGTTTAGAGTAAAGTTTAGTTCAGTAGTTAACTAAATATAATCTATATTTGGTTTTTGAATTGAGTTTGAGAGAGCATGAGATTTGTGTAGATTTTCTTGAAGTGTCAAACGCTAGGACATGCAAATTTGAAGTGGTCAGGATATATGCAAAACCTCAATTGTGTTTGCACATGTTTCAATTGTGCCCAAGTGGCTTTGTTGTTTCCAGGGAATGAAGCTGAGTGGCCTATGTTTTGCTGGAATGTTGATTCATTTCCATTCCGGCAAATTTCAGGTTCTCGATTTGTCCACTTTTTAGCAAAAGTCATGTCGAAATTTTCCGTGAATTTTGGCATGACTTGTGCTACAAACTAGGACATATCGAGTGCCCGGGATTTGCCGCACCGGGAAGGAGTCAACGTTCCTGCAAAGCATAGGCCTTTTTTTACTTCATTATTCATTTTATTAGGTCTAGAATTAATTGACTAGATTTAATCATAGGAAACATGGCTAGCAACGATGAAGGACAGGGTTCTGGTGACTGCGATATGTCTTCCTGGTGGCATAAGAATTTTTGAGGGAATCCGACGATCAAGAGGTTATGTTGGTGGGTCCACCTGTCACATCGGAGATTGAGACCGACATCAAGACCGGCGCTGAGACTGATACCGGCATCGAGATCGGCGCTGAGACTGAGACCGGCGTCGAGACTAGCGGAGCCGGTATAGAACCGAAAGCAAGGAGGCAACGGTTTCCTAACAAACTCAGGACTACTAGACTGGTGGTCACGAAGGTGGACGACGGTAATTTTGAGCCAACCACGCCCGAGGAAGCGCGCGCGTGCTACGGCAATCAAATAGGCTGCATCATACAGACAACTGCCACCATCAACGATGAGAAACTAAAGAAGATAGATAATATGAGGCTCCCTCCTAAAGAAGTTGCACCAGATATTCTTGTTCCCGGGCCAGAATGAAATGGATTATAAAGATCCAGATAAGGACCCGACAATGAAGAAGATAAACAAACATGCCATGACCAAGTTTAGCGACGCGTTGGCCACCTGGAAATCAAGGGGGAAATATCGGATCGTCAACAAAAAGGAAGCCTACTCCGAAATTGTAAAGGATAATTCGACAATCACGGCAGAGCACTTTCAAATATTCAAGGCGGCTTGCGAGGCTGAAGCTACCAAAAAAGAGTCGAAGTACATGAAGGGGCTTCAATAGAGGAACATTGGGTGCCACCACCTGGGAAGCCGTGGTTACGGCGGGAAGAGGTCCATATGGGCCAAGAAGGACGCGGAAGCCGCGAGTCTGGGCATCCCAGACCCCTTGGCGGAGTTCACCGTCCCGCAGGAGCGTGACATCCTCAGGGCCCGGCACCGTTGGGACCTAGTGAAGAAGGTTTTCGAGACGAACGCAGTCACGACGGAGTTCATGAGACTGCTGGTAATTTTAGTTTCTGATCAATTTGACTGCACGTTAGTCATATTTGTAAACGATCCTTGCGCCTTTTGCAGAGAGAGCAGCACAAGATTGCAGCCGAAAGCGACTCACTGTCTGAGGCGCTGGCGAGGCCCAAGTGGGACACTCCATTCAACCAGGCATTGAACATATTGAAAGGACTCCCGGTGGAGACTCGACCGTCATATGGATGCGTGCATGGTGTTGGAGACGGCGCCACGTGGAAGAAGTACTATCGTGAGACCAGGAGGAGAGAAAGGAAAGACGGAGGTTAACTGAAGAAAACATCGACAAGGAAGTTGAGATTGCGGTTGAGAAGAAATCATCTGAGACAGTCGCAACAGCGGTAGCTGCCGCAAAACAGGTGCTTGTAGACATGTCTACTACCTTGGTTCCAGCCGTTTCCAATTGGAGCAAGAAAAATCCAGAAAAAAAATGCAATGAACTTTCCCCTTGCTGACTTCTTGGGGAGCAGCTCGACTAGCGATGCACTAGCACCTGCAGCTGCACCTGCTCCCGCACCGGCTCCTGCACCTGCTCCCGCACCGGCTCCCGCACCTGCTCTGGAACCGTCTCCGGCACCGGACATGCTCGACGGTGCTTCATCTTTGGCTGAGCTCGACGCCCTCACGGTATCTGTCACACCGGTCCTCTTCAATAAATGTATAATCTCCCGTTTTCGTTGCCTTTCGGATGTCTCACGTCTCAGACTTTTCTTTGCAGGCCGGCGAAACCCCGTGCACCATATTGTACACCATCGACGACTAGAAGGTGGACGTGGGGAAGGCGATGATAATGGAGCCGAAGATACCATTGTTCCACATCCAGCTGATCCCCCCGGACGTCTTCAAGGTTTCCATGGCCAGTGTCAAACCAGGCCACGAGAATTTGGCTCTTCTGGTACTAGTGGGGGATGACAATGAGACCCGCGGCGGCTTGATGATTGTTGCAATGGGTGGGTCCTGTTGTGGCCAAAGAGTGTGCTTCGTCTGGAGGCGGCCGGGAGCACACCCACGAGCATGCAGTTAGGTCTGAACATCAACACCTCACCTACTCAATTAGCGTCGGCTGTCGTGCTGGGTGATAGCGGAGGGGATGAGGAAGAGGCTCCATTAGTCACTGGTGACGTCGCCATAGATGAGGATGAGGATGACGATGACACTCAACAGTATGTCAATCCTGGCGCCTACTTAGGGTTTGAGCGTCATGAGTCGGTGCCTGAATTGCCGCCTCGGGAGTTTGAACGTATTATGGACAACCTTCCGATACCAAAGTAGTCTAGGAAGATACCGAGGAAAGGCAAAAAAAACTGCTTCTATGATCCAGCCCCCTCAGCAGCCTCGGGTTCAAGACCGTATAGATATCCCCGGTGCGGCAAAATGGCATATTGATACACCTCCAACATATCTATAATTTTTGATTGTTCCATGCTATTATATTACCCCTTTTGGATGTTTATGGGCTTTATTTTACACATTTATATCATTTTTGGGACTAACCTACTAACCGGAGGCCCAACCCGTATTGCTGTTTTTTTTGCCTACTTCAGTATTTCGAAGAAAAGTAATATCAAACGGAGTCCAAACGGAATGAAACCTTCGGGAGCGTGATTTTTGGAACGAACGTGATCCAGAGGACTTGGAGTGCAAGTCAAGAAGCAGCCAAGGCTCCCATGAGATAGGAGGGCGCCCCCCCCCCTATAGGGCGCGCCCCTGTCTTGTGGGCCCCTTGGGCGTCCACCGACGTACTTCTTCCTCCTATATAAGCCTACGTACCCCGAAAACATCCAAGGAGCAACCGGAACACAATTTCCACCGTCGTAACCTTCTGTATCCACGAGATCCCATCTTGGAGCCTTCGTCGGCGCTCCGCCGGAGGGGGAATCGACCACGGAGGGCTTCTACATCAACATCCTTGCCCCTCCGATGAGTTGTGAGTAGTTTACCACAGACCTACGGGTCCATAGTTATTAGCTAGATGGCTTCTTCTCTCTTTTTGGATCTCAATACAATGTTCTCCCCCTCTCTCATGGAGATCTATTCGATGTAAACTCCTTTTGCGGTGTGTTTGTCGAGATCCGATGAATTGTGGGTTTATGATCAAGTTTATCTATGAATAATATTTGAATCTTCTCTGAATTCTTTTATGTATGATTGAGTTATCTTTGCAAGTCTCTTCGAATTATCAGTTTGGTTTGGCCTACTAGATTGATCTTTCTTGCCATGGGAGAAGTGCTTAGCTTTGGGTTCAATCTTGCGGTGTCCTTACCCAGTGACAGAAAGGGTTGCAAGGCACGTATTGTATTGTTGCCATCGAGGATAAAAAGATGGGGTTTATATCATATTGCTTGAGTTTATCCCTCTACATCATGTCATCTTGCTTAATGTGTTACTCTGTTCTTGTGAACTTAATACTCTAAATGCAGGCAGGAGTCGGTCGATGTGTGGAGTAATAGTAGTAGATGTAGGCAGGAGTCGGTCTACTTGTTACGGACGTGATGCCTATATACATGATCATGCCTAGATAATCTCATAATTATTCGCTTTTCTATCAATTGCTCGACAGTAATTTGTTCACCCACCGTAATACTTATGCTATCTTGAGAGAAGCCACTAGTGAAACCTATGGCCCTCGGGTCTATCTCTTATCATATTTGCTTCCAATCTACCTTTATTTGCATCTTTACTTTTTGTATATATATTATAAAATACCAAAAATATATTTATCTTATCATACTATCTTTATTAGATCTCACTTTCGCAAGTGTCTGTGAAGGGATTGACAACCCCTTTATTGTGTTGGTTGCGAGTTCTTTGTTTGTTTGTGTAGGTGCGTGGGACTTTTGAGGAGCCTCCTACTGGATTGATACCTTGGTTCTCAAAAACTGAGGGAAATACTTACGCTACTATTGCTGCATCACCCTTTCCTCTTCAAGGAAAAACCAACGCAAGCTCAAGACATAGCACATATCACCGGTGAACCAATCCTACCTAATGCAGCGATAGGGGCCAGATTTGGCGATGTAAGGAGACTTCATGATGATGTGTTGCGGAGAGAGAAAGGCCTCCTTGCCTTGGAAAATCCAGGATACCCACTCTACATGGTTAACGTGCCGCGGCAATTATCGTACGTCGACACATTCCCTGCTGAGAAGTTCTTCCTTCCATTCGATTACATCTTCGACATGTTTCACTGGAAGAAGCTGGATTTTACATTTGTCCACCTTTATGCCTTGCACATGAACTACCTCATCGGGTTTGAGCAGATACCTTTTATCTGTGTCACTGACCCGTACTTCATGCACGAGGGCTTCTTGGTAGTCTGCGCAAAGCACTGTGAATACGCGAGGGACTACCTCGTCAATTTCATGCTCGCCAATAAGGACAAGGAGGCAATTCTCGTGCCTTATCATCCCCTGTAAATCATCCGCGCGGATATCCTTCCTTCGATTTCAATCATTCATTTATACGGTGGAGGCTAATAAATTTGAGGTGTACTTATTTTGCGCAGCGGCGGGCGCGTCGTCCTCATCATCCTCTACCCCTGATACTCCCACGCAGTTTACTTGGACTCGTCGAAGAACATTACCAAAAAGGATTACACCCACATCAAGTCTGTTCTCGACAGTGCTATCTTTTACTATGGCAAACGGGGTGGAGAGGTCAACGACAAGAAGACAAGGAACGACAGGCCCGCCTTCAGCCATAAGACCAACTCCTGATGCATCCAGCAACCGAGTGATTCTCTTAATGATGGATTCTATGTCCTACACCCCATGCTGGAGTACAGACGGGATCACCAGAACCTTCGCATGTCACCTAAATCCGGCGATGCCCATATTCTGCAATTGGCAAAGGACTTAGGAGATATCGAGGATCATCGACTTCGAGCTGAGTTCTATCACATCCAGCGCGAACTTGCCCAAATCATCATGAAGGAGGTCCTCGAAAAAACAGGGATGTTCTACGAAGAAGGAAAAATGTCGCCGGAAGACGTCCGAACACGCGTAGCCTCTCAGCGTCTCGACATGAAGCCTTTCACTAAGCTCGGGGACTATCTCCCTGACATGGATGGATGGCACGACATGTTGGAGTGATTGTCTATATATGACAATGTGTCCGTTTAGTCCATACTTTATGTATGACAAAACTTTGAGTTATGCACGGCGAAACTTTATTTGTGATGTAATTAAACTGTCCTCCTCCTCGACTAGCGAAGATCACTCTAGTTAGGGCATTTTGGGTACGATGAACTTTGTTATTTATGCTTATGATATGTTGCTTCTATTTTTGCCAAGTCTGACTCTTTTTGTTGCTCAACTATATATGTTGCATATCATCAAATCATGTGATGATGCAGGTGCATAGATCATCGATGGCGAAGAAGTGCTACACCAGGAATATACGACGAGTGGCCGGAGTGTCAGGCCCAGGTGTACCGGTTTCCGATTTCCGAGCGACAGTCAGTAGTTAGTTTAGGTTCACGCTAATGCGAGTGAGGGATACGAACTCATGTACTTCATAGTTCCTCTCTCACTCATAGTGATAGCTCTTCTCGTGTATATCATTGTTTAGATGGATGACGATGTAGTTGCAAGTAATCGAGACTTGTATCGCTATTTTCGAGATGATGACAAGAGACCACTTTGTGTTGGATGGTGATTATGATGATGACATGATTTGATGAGACTATTTGTATGTATATGCTATGATTACATTTGTATGTGTATGATATGCTAAAGATTATTGTATAAAGCCTATTCAAATACGAAACAAATATGCAGAAAAAAAATAGAAACTAATAAAACTAGCAGTAGCGAGGGGAACAAAGTTAGCAGTAGCGTTCCCTTACCATAGCGCTTCCTGCTAAAAAGCGCTGCACATATTAGCAGCAGCGCTCTGCACTAAAGCGCGTTACTGCTACACATTAGCTGTAGCGCCTTATCAGTAGCGCATCGTCCCGCACTACTGATAGGCAAAATACCCGTGCTACTGCTAGGGTTTTCCCTAGTAGTGTAAAGGCTGCGGAGGTAGAAATCAAAAAGGAGCATCAAGTGTTGATGGTCAACAAGACCACTAGTTTCAAGAAAAATGGCAAAGGAAAGAAGGGGAACTTCAAGAAGAACGGCAAGAATGTTGCTGCTCGGGAGAAGAAACCCAAGTCTAGACCTAAGCCTGAAACTGAGTGCTTCTACTGCAAAGGGACTGGTCACTGGAAGCGGAACTGCCCCAAGTATTTGGCGGATAAGAAGGATGGCAAAGTGAAAGGTATATTTGATATACATGTTATTGATGTGTACCTTACTAATGCTCGTAGTAGCGCCTGGGTATTTGATACTGGTTTTCTTGCGCATATTTGCAACTCGAAACAAGGGCTACGGATTGAATGAAGATTGGCTAAGGATGAGGTGACGATGCGCGTCGGAAATGGTTCCAAGGTCGATATGATCGCCGTCGGCACGCTACCTCTACATCTACCTTCAGGATTAGTTTTAGACCTGAATAATTGTTATTTGGTGCCAGCATTGAGCATGAACATTATATCTGGATCTTGTTTGATGCGAGACGGTTATTCATTTAAATCAGAGAATAATGGTTGTTCTATTTATATGAGTAATATCCTTTAGGGTCATGCACCCTTGCTGAGTGGTCTATTTTTGTTAAATCTCGATCGTGGTGATAAACATGTTCATAATATTGAAGCCAAAAGATGCAAAGTTGATAACGATAGTGCAACTTATTTGTGGCACTGCCATTTAGGTCATATTGGTGTAAAGCGCATGAAGAAACTCCATGCTGATGGGCTTTTGGAATCACTTGATTGTGAATCACTTGGTGCTTGCGAACCATGCCTCATGGGCAAGATGACTAAAACTCCATTCTCTGGAACAATGGAACGAGCTACTGACTTATTGGAAATAATACATACCGATGTATGCGGTCCAATGAGAGTTGAGGCACGTGGCGGGTATCATTATTTTCTTACCTTCACAGATGATTTGAGCAGATATGGGTATATCTACTTAATGAAGCATAAGTCTGAAGCGTTTGAAAAGTTCAAAGAATTTCAGAGTGAAGTGGAAAATCATCGTAACAAGAAAATAAAGTTTTTGCGATCTGATCGTGGAGGAGAATATTTGAGTTACGAGTTTGGTCTTCATTAAACAATGTGGAATAGTTTCGCAACTCACGCCACCTGGAACACCACAATATAATGGTGTGTCCGAACGTCGTAACCGTACTTTAATGGATATGGTGCGATCTATGATGTCTCTTACTGATTTATTGCTATCATTTTGGGGTTATGCTTTAGAGACGGGTGCATTCACGTTAAATAGTGTTGTAAATTAAGCCTCTGGCGTAAAAAGTTTGACTTCCAAATAAAACAGTTTAATGTTTTATCAATTATAAAAGGCATTTATTTAATCGCCCAAGCCACTGTGTTAATTACTTTTGAGCATTTAAACATGTTTTAAAAATGTGGTTTCTCCACCATTATTAGTCATGAATTATTTGACACGTTTAAAGCATTTTAGTTTAATGTTTGGAAACTTTTATTGTTTGACTTAAATTCAAATTTGAATTTGAATCGGTTTTGAAATAACACGAGATTAACAACAGTAACTGTGGTGACGTGGCATCATTAACATGGGACTACTGTAGCCTAATTATCCGAGCGTCACACTATCTATGCAAGTCTAAGAAAGAAAACTTGTGACCGGCCTGCAGCTAACGAAACTCAAGAGCTGCCTTGCATGTGGGGCAAGGGAACCTTCCATGCACACACCAGTCATCAAAGAATAGCGCATACACCGACAAGTCATGCATGGAGTACATGTACTAGACATGCATTATGAAGTTATGTTTGCTAAAGGTGTCGTATGTCTTGAACCAATTATCCCAAGCTTCTTGCAATTCGTCCTTAAGCGGCTGCATGTACACATTCATATTCTTCGCCGGATAGTTGGGCCCTGGAATTATCAATGTCAGGAAAATGTTCTTTCTTTGCATAATCTGTCCGGGGGGATTGAGTGGAATGACAAATACGGGCCAACAACTGTATTGGGCTGCCGTCAGACCAAACACACTGAACCCATCCATGCTGATGGAAACTCGAGGATGCCTTGGATCTGCCACTTTTTCCGCATGTAATGCATCAAAGCGCTTCCACGCTTCACCATCCGATGTGTGCACCATCATCAGATTCCCATATGCATCTAGTTGGGTTCTTTTGCCCGTGTTGTGCCATGTCATCCGTTTGGCCGTCTCTTCGACCATGAAAAGACATTGAAGTCTTGGTATGATTGGCATATACAGAAGAACATTAACGGGGATTTTGGTCTGCGTCTTCTCATCTGTACCGGTGTCTACCACAACATACCTGGATGACTTGCAAATGGGGCAATAGTTCAAGTCCGCATACTGAAGCCTAAATAAGGCACATGCTTTCTCACATGCATGTATCTTCTCATAGGGCATCTTAAGAGCATGGAGGATTTTGTCTGACTGGTACAGGTTTGCAGGTAGTACATGGCCTTTGGGCAGAAAACGTCCAAATAGTATCATCATCGCGTCGTAGCATTCTCTGCCCAAGTTGAATTAAGCCTTTAGAGCCATTATTTGTGAGATGGCATCCAGCTGACAAAGCTCAGTGTGCTCGTGGAGAGGACGTTTTGAAGACTCCAACATTTCATTGAAGGCCTTTGCAAATTCCTCCATCTCATCGTCCGAGTCCCGAGCATCATCAAATTTTTGCACCATGTCTTCCATCCCGGTACCATGCTCGTCGGTGCAACGACGAACCACCTCGGCTCTGGCACGTTGGGCAGACTCACCATAAAATGTCCAGACCATATAAGCAGGCGTAAAACCAAACTTCTGCATGTGTTTACTCATTTCAAGATCGTTCCTCCTATGATAGTTGTCGCACCGGACACAGGGGCACCAGGTTTTTCTTTGGCCATTTGCAAATGCGGCTCTCACAAACCCCTTGGTTTTTGTTAACCATTCACCGGTCATGTCTTCCTGACTAGTGTGACCGGTGTACATCCACGCACGATCACTCATCTTGCCTAGCTACTGGATAGACAAGAAACATATACATAATTCAGCAAAACATATTCATCAGTTAATGGACTTTGTGAGTTTTATTACGTCCATGCAACCTAGACGCTAATAGGTAAAGATAGGCCCTAATCCCACCCGAGAATGTGTAGATTGGGTTCGTTTTCCCATGCTCTGCTCCGGATCCGATGCAAAATTTCGGCAGCACCTCCCCGTTGTTCTCCTGATACATGTCTCGGCAATAAGCAGAGAGGATGTGTACCTGGAGAACAACAGGGAGGCACTGGCGAAATTCTGCATCGAATCCGGAGCAGAGCATATGGGAAAATGAACCCAATCTACACATACTCGGGTTGTCCATGGATAAAGTTGGACAACTCGAAAGAATCACGGTTATAAATATGCAAATGCATGCATATTTATAAATGTAACCCTTTCAAACGGGAGACACATAGTGGTCACACATACTGATGATTGAAAACACTTATAGCTAGCAAGTTTCATCAGCACGAAGACCGGAACAGAGCAAATGAAGGGGGAAGGAGGAGATGTCATTTGTGCTCACCCACGAACGCAGGGGCAGAGCTCGTCGAATGCACGGGGAGGTCGTCGAACACCAGACCCTCGCAACGACGAAACAACTGCACATTTAAATCCTCCCGTCCAACACAAATATGATGTTTTATAACAAAATCGAAAAATATATGACCTAACTCATAATTCACCAATATATGACCCGGTCAGCCTCTAGAAGGACGAAGAGCACCTTTTCGGTCAACTGGAGGCCGAAGAGGTGTCCGGGGTCGGGGGTGTCGGGGGTGTCGTGTCTGGGTGTCGTGGTGTCGGGGTGTCGTGTCGGGG
>NC_041389.1:85342794-85343483 GCF_002162155.2 Triticum dicoccoides
GGGGGTGTCCTGTCTGGGTGTCGTGGTGTAGGGGTGTCGGGGTGTCGGGGTTTCGGGGTGTCGGGTTGTCAGGTTGTCGGGCACACACCCTATCGGGTGACACCACTGACAAACACCCTAAAGGGGACTGTTGAGTCAAAATGCTGAGTGAAAAGGAAGCAAAGGATCGGTTGTGTCTCACAGGGCCAAATGCTCTATTGGAGTTGGCACGAACACACACAATCAAGGTTCGAAGCTATTTTCGTCACTGTATAGAGGCATTCGAGGTTTCATAGACAAAGGTTAGATAGATGGAAAAAAGCTAGGTTAGATAGTAAGAAATTGGTAATTGAGGGTTGGCCAAAGCAGGATCTATGGTTCAGTTGCCTGACGCGGATTGATTTAAGAACAGTGATGAAAGTCGGGTTGTCGGGTTGTCGGTGTGCCGTGTCGAGCACTTCTTCTTCTTCTTCTTCTTCTTCTTCTTCTTCTTCTTCTTCTTCTTCTTCTTCTTCTTCTTCTTCTTCTTCTTCTTCTTCTTCTTCTTCTTTCCTTCTCTTCTTCTTCTTCTTCTTTCCTTCTCTTCTTCTTCTTCTTCTTCTTCTTCTTCTTCTTCTTCTTCTTCTTCTTCTTCTTCTTCTTATTCTTCTTCTTCTTCTTCTTCTTATTCTTATTCTTATTATTCTTCTTCTTCTTCCTTCTTTTCCTTT
>NC_041389.1:85343857-85350192 GCF_002162155.2 Triticum dicoccoides
CGAGCCGGCAGGGCGGCGGGGGCGACGAGGCCGCGGTGGTGACGGGGAGGTGGCCGGTGTGGGTGGTGGGGCAACGGCGGGTGGTGGGGCGGCGGTGGTCGTCGGGGAGGAAGAGGGAGAGAAATAGAGAGAGCAGGGGACGGGGTGGGGCGCGGCCGTTAGTCAAATTACACGTTTGCTTTCTGCCACGCCTTTGCCGTCTGCCGTTTTGCTCTTTGTCGTCTGCTAGCAGACGGGAAAGAGGGGGCCCGTTAGGGTTTGCTAATTAGTGGGCCAACCTCCCTCTTTGCCGTCTGAGCAGACGGCAAAGAAGTGGCTGATGGCAAATATGATCTTTGCCATCAGCCACAGCTTTGTCTTCTGTTTTCTGAAAGCTGACGGCAAGCAGACGACAAAGAAGTGGCTGATGGCAAATCTTCTGATTCCAGTAGTGATAACCTAATAAATGAAGCTTTGCATGACACCATATTTATGTTTACTAACCACTATGAAGGTAGTAATATAGTTTAAGGATATGTGTATGTTACTAGTGTATGTTATTCTTCATTGTGGCTAGTCTTAGAAGACGAGCAATGGTAGACCTACTAAAAGTTATTTAAGGAATGCTAAACCTATTAAAAGTTAATTAAGGATTTTACGTACTTGCTGATATGGAGTATTGAGATTGGAAGCAGGGAAGGAAGGGGCCCACCCTAGTGCTTGCTGATATGGAGTATTGAGATTGGAAGCAGGGAAGGAAGGGGCCCACCCCAGTGAAATTCACGGGCGACCAGTTTAAGATTATTTGTTCATTCATTTCAATTCGTATGTAGTTTATATTAAAACATCTAAAACATTTTATATTAATGAAAGAGGTGTAGTAAACATTGTTTATCATAGGCATGACTTCATCCTCTTCCTTCAACTACCTACTTCCTCATCGTTAACCTTCACTTCCAGCCCCCATGAAAAATGTATGATGCATCTCATCTAAACATCTAGTACCAATTCCTAACCCCCTTACGCTATCTGAAAGTGGGTTTGACCATTTTAAAGTGATGTTTAGACGACGTACAGTGCCTACCTTGGATCATCAATGGCAACCGATCGGTTAGATCACAAGTTAGCAATGTACACATGCCCCCGCGAACCAAAACAAAAATGTACACAAGCTTCATATAACAATTGCGTAAACAGCACGAGAGTTTAGCTACATCTCACCGACCCATTGTTACCCTCAAACACAATGGCACAAATACACCATTAAAAACATTGTGGCAGGCTAATGAATTCGGTGACCGGTTGATCGAGTGGTCAGGTGGTAGACATGGATGCAACGACGGCGTGCGCGACGATGGCCATGGAGCTGAACCGGTCGTTCTCCTTGGGCAGCGTCGCCTCGCCAGCCATGCCGGCGCACCCGGACGCGACGTACTGCGCCGCCTCCAGCACCTCCCGCGCGCCGCTGTATCGCCCCGCGGCGACGGACCGCGCCGCCCACTGCAGCGCCGGGACGGCGCCGGCGTAGAGCTGCAGGCACGACCGCATGCCCTTCCTGGCGTCGGCGTCCGCCGCCGAGGCCGGCGCCGGGACGCGCTCCGCGTCGAGGGCGAGCGCGGACTCGATGCTGGCCTTCGCCGCCGTGGCGTTGGCCGCCGCCAGCCTAGTCGCGAGCGCCGCGAGCTCCGGCGCGCCGCGCGCGGAGCGGCAGGAGGATGCGTCGACGCAGAGCGCGGACGCGCAGAGCTCCGGCGTGACGTAGAAGCTGCCCAGGCTGCCGCACAGCTGGTCCAGCGGTGAAGAAGGCGCGGCGCCGTCGACGCCGGCCGCCGAGAAGAGGGCGAGGAGGAGGAGAGCGCCGAGCATAGGAGAGGTGGTGGCCACGGCCATGATGGTGGTGGACGTCTCTGTATCGTCCCTCCCCTCGGCCCTCTTAAATGATGATACTAACGTGAGTCACCACGCCCGGTACGGTCTTAACCAGCGTCACGTTCTCTCTGCCCTCTTTCCATTTCATCAGAAGATGCTGCTGCCAGTTGAGTAACATGAGTTGAGACGAGATGATCTGGGGCCTGGGCTCAGGTCGCTCGAAATGTCACACACTAATTACTGCTGGTACACCGTACATGCACTGCTGATCATCTATCCATCGATACGTATAAAGTCCCATTGAATGCCACCTACGAAGAGACGCGCAGTAATGGAGCGCGCCAGAATAATGTGACCCATCCGTCGCCTCGTCTGTTTGGATCACTAGAGACTAGAGACTAGAGACTAGAGACTAGTAGTGGTCACCTTTAGTCAGTAAACCTCCAAACACCCCTGACTAGTGGGTGACTAAAACTAGTTTAGTCTTTAGTCATCCCACGCCAACTTTTACTGACTAGAGACTAGTAGTAGTCACCTTTAGTCAGTAAACCTCCAAACACCCCTGACTTTTACTGACTAAAGTCCCCCTCTCTTTCCTCTAATTGGTGTTGCATAAGGGACATTTAATACTGAGACATTTAATGCTGACTAGTAGTAGTCACCTTTCAAACAGGGCCTGACTAAAAACTTCTAGTCTGACTACTACTAGTCACATGAATAGAGAGTATCCAAACACCCGCTTAATAGCGACACCGGGGCGCACCGTGCTCCGCCTGCCCCGCAGCCGCATGCAAGCGCAATCACTCATGGCTCGTGCCGTGCAGGCGGATCAACCACCGGAAGAAGAGAAACGCAAATCCGATGGGACAAACACAAGCCTCGCATGCATGCATGCATATGCTCCCATTCATTCATCAGCTCACCTACCCACCACAACCACACCAGGAAACAAATACGAGCGAGCGAGCGAGCTTGATCACACTTCAGTCTTCACGAGCGTTAGCGTCAGGCCAACAACCACCACCAGTAAACCATGACGACCCGGACCTCATTCCTCCTCGTCCTTGCGCTAGCGCTGGCCGTCCAAGCCGCTCCCTCCGCCGGCGCGCCGGTCGCCGACACGGTGGCGGACTCGTGCAACGCGATCCGCGACTTCGTGGACTACGCCTTCTGCGCCGCGGCGCTGCGGTCCAGCGGGCCGGGCGCCTCCACGGCGGACCGCCACGCGCACCTCCTCGTCGCGGCGGACCTCGCAGCGGCGCGCGGCACGTCGGCGCGGGACGCCGCCACCGCCATGGCGCGCGACGAGCGGGACCCGGGCGCGCGCGACGGGTTGGAGGCGTGCGGGATCCTCTACGGGGCCACCTCCGTCCCGGCGCTGCAGTTCATGCGCGGCTACGCGGCGGCGCGGGCGTGGGACCGGGCGCGCTCGCTGCTGTCGCTCACGGGGCAGGCCGGGATCGGCTGCGAGGCGGCGCTCGCCGGCGCGCCGGCGGCCAAGGGGAGGATGGCCGCGGCCAACCGCGAGTTCGACCAGCTCACCACCATGGCCACCGCGCTGCTCAACAGGGTCGATCATGTGGGATGACGACCGGCGCACCGCAGTTCTTTGTTAATAACCAGAGTCCTTGTGTTGATTATTACGTACTCCTAGTTAGCCTTGATCAAACTAGTAAGCGCGCATGTAAAGTTTAGATTATGAATGAACACTCAAGGCTCACAGTTTGAATTCACATGAAACTACCTTTTCTAATCGCGTGAACTGGCTTGGAGTACATCCATATATACTCGGCAGTTTTTCTTTTGTGAGCAACTTTGCCTTTTCATTTTTCATTAAGAAGAGAAAGGATCAGATGATAAAAGAAGAAGAAGAGAAAGGATAAATTAATAAAGAAAAGTGGCCCAAAACGAAGCTACCCATCTCAGCTCGAGCTTAAATGAGCTCGGTGAACAATAAAATCCAAAAAAGTATGTAAAATAAGATTTTTATTTTGCAACAGATATTGAGAAAAGTTTCACATGTATGCAAATTTTTGTGATGGAATCGCATTCATAGAGATGCGGAAAAACAAAAGCGATGCTCTGCAAAAATTGATGTTCCAAAAAGGGTCTCTTTTTAGCATTGTTTTTTTTTAACTCTCAGGAATATGATTTCGTCACAAAATTTTGCACACATCTATACCAATATAAAAAGACCCAAAGGGACATATCCAATTAATCTCGGCCATCAAATCATGGCAATCCAATGACCTAGACTACTTCAATGTCGAGCGCTCAACACGTTTAACGTGCAGTTAATTTCATGTCAAATATAGTGATAATCACATAATAACATGTATATCCTACTTAATATCCGCATGCACTTAATATACTTCCAAATTAACGTGCGTTGCAGGTACACATTGACTAGTGTAAAAAACTTCTCAATGTGTGTTGCAAAAACAATGCAGATTTTTGGACTTTACTGTTCATTTGAGCTCAAGCTATAGTATGCGTCCGGCCCAAAACCATATATCTCAATAAACACCTGCCCTGAGACTGCATACGCAACGGATCAATGACTTTGCCACACAAGCGACCAAAATCGGCACCCTACAACACGTCCTAGAGTCACCTTAGAAAGTGTTATTAACACAGACACACCGACCCCAAGGCCGCGTACCCGCCGAGTTGAAGACTGCCACCCGAACGACTAGATCCGACACTCAACATGGGTGGCAGACCCATGACCAAGCACCCGCCAACTAATTGACTTTGGCATCCAAGTGCCCAAACCTGACACCATACAACAACAAAATCGCCCCTCCGAGGTTCACACTAGCCCTGAGGCAGACTTGCAGGACAACACAACATACTATTGTCGGTCAAAAGATAGGACCTCTAAGGCAACACCCCCATTGAGAAGCAACGATACATTTCCGACACCCGCTTCGACCAATGACTTGGGTTTTCACCTCGAGAAATCAAGGTGCAGAAGACAAGAGCGGTGAAGGAGCTCCATGACGACGCTTCACAGGAGGACAAAAGCGCCCGAAGACACTGCCATTCATTTGCATCGATCAAAGTGTTGGAAATATGCCCTAGAGGCAATAATAAAAGGATTATTATTTTATTTCCTTGTTCATGATAATTGTCTTTATTCATGCTATAACTGTATTATCAGGAAATCGTAATACACATGTGAATACATAGACCATAATATTCCCTAGTAAGCCTCTAGTTGACTAGCTCGTTGATCAACAGATAGTCATGGTTTCCTGGCTATGGACATTAGATGTCGTTGATAACGGGATCACATGATTAGGAGAATGATGTGATGGACAAGACTCAATCCTAAGCATAGCACAAGATCGTGTAGTTCGTTTGCTAGAGCTTTTCCAATGTCAAGTATCTTTTCTTTAGACCATGAGATCGTGTAACTCCCAGATACCGTAGGAGTGCTTTGGGTGTACCAAACGTCACAACGTAACTGGGTGACTATAAAGTGTTGGAAATATGCCCTAGAGGCAATAATAAAAATATTATTATTATATTTCCTTGTTCATGATAATTGTCTTTTATTCATGCTATAACTGTATTATCCGAAAATCGTAATACACGTGTGAATACATAGACCACAATATGTCCCTAGTGAGCCTCTAGTTGACTAGCTCGTTGTGATCAACAGATAGTCATGGTTTCCTGGCTATGGACATGGGATGTCGTTGATAACGGGATCACATCATTAGGAGAATGATGTGATGGACAAGACCCAATCCTAAGACTAGCACAAAAGATCGTGTAGTTCATTTGCTAGAGCTTTGCCAATGTCAAGTATCTCTTCCTTTGACCATGAGATCGTGTAACTCCTGGATACCGTAGGAGTGCTTTGGGTGTATCAAACGTCACAACGTAACTGGGTGACTATAAAGGTGCACTAAAGGTATCTCCGAAAGTATCTATTGTTTTATGCGGATCGAGACTGGGATTTGTCACTCCGTGTAAACGGAGAGGTATCTCTGGGCCCACAAGGTAGGACATCATCATATGCGCAATGTGACCAAGGAGTTGATCACGGGATGATGTGTTACGGAACGAGTAAAGTGACTTGCCGGTAACGAGATTGAACAAGGTATTGGATACCGACGATCGAATCTCGGGCAAGTAACATACCGATAGACAAAGGGAATTGAATACGGGATCGATTGAGTCCTTGACATCGTGGTTCATCCGATGAGATCATCGTGGAACATGTGGGAGCCAACATGGGTATCCAGATCCCGCTGTTGGTTATTGACCGGAGAACGTCTCGGTCATGTCTGCATGTCTCCCGAACCCGTAGGGTCTACACACTTAAGGTTCGATGACGCTAGGGTTATAAAGGAAGCTTGTATGTGGTTACCGAATGTTGTTCGGAGTCCCGGATGAGATCCCGGACGTCACGAGGAGTTCCGGAATGGTCCGGAGGTAAAGATTTATATATAGGAAGTCCTGTTTCGGCCATCGGG
>NC_041389.1:85350744-85369903 GCF_002162155.2 Triticum dicoccoides
CTCCTCCCCTGGCCGCCGCCCCCTTGGAGATTGGATCTCCTAGGGGCTGGCTCACCCCCCCCTTGGGATCCCTATATATAGTGGGGTAGGAGGGCCTCCCAAACACACATTATGCCTTTGGTGCAGCCCCTCCCTCTCTCCCAAGTTCTTCTCCTCTCCCGTGGTGCTTGGCGAAGCCCTGCGGGATTGCCACGCTCCTCCACCACCACCACGCCGTTGTGCTGCTGTTGGATGGAGTCTTCCTCAACCTCTCCCTCTCTCCTTGCTGGATCAAGGCATGGGAGACGTCATCGGGCTGTACGTGTGTTGAACGCGGAGGTGCCGTCCATTCGGCACTTGATCATCGGTGATCTGAATCACGACGAGTACGACTCCATCAACCCCGTTCACTTGAACGCTTCCGCTTAGCGATCTACAAGGGTATGTAGATGCACTCTCTTTCTACTCGTTGCTGGTCTCTCCATAGATAGATCTTGGTGATTCGTAGGAAAATTTTTGAATTTCTGCTATGTTCCCCAACAGTGGCATCATGAGCTAGGTCTATTGCGTAGATTCTTTGCACGAGTAGAACACAAAGTAGTTGTGGGCGTTGATGTTGTTCAATATGCTTACCGTTACTAGTCCAATCTTGTTTCGACGGTATTGTGGGATGAAGCGGCCCGGACCGACCTTACACGTACTCTTACATGAGACAGGTTCCACCGATTGACATGCACTTGGTGCATAAGGTGGCTAGCGGGTGCCAATCTCTCCCACTTTAGTCGGAACGGATTCGATGAAAAGGGTCCTTATGAAGGGTAAATAGCAATTGGCATATCACGTTGTGGTTTTGCGTAGGTAAGAAACGTTCTTGCTAGAAACCCATAGCAGCCACGTAAAACATGCAACAACAATTAGAGGACGTCTAACTTGTTTTTGCAGGGTATGCTTTGTGATGTGATATGGCCAGAAGAATGTGATGAATGATATGTGATGTATGAGATTGATCATGTTCTTGTAATAGGATTCACGACTTGCATGTCGATGAGTATGACAACCGGCAGGAGCCATAGGAGTTGTCTTTATTTTTTTGTATGACCTGCGTGTCATTGAAGAACGCCATGTAACTTACTTTACTTTATTGCTAAACGCGTTAGCCATAGAAGTAGAAGTAGTCGTTGGCGTGACAACTTCATGAAGACACGATGATGGAGATCATGATGATGGAGATCATGGTGTCATGCCGGTGACAAGATGATCATGGAGCCCCGAAGATGGAGATCAATGGAGCTATATGATATTGGCCATATCATGTCACAACTATATAATTGCATGTGATGTTTATTATGTTTATGCATCTTGTTTACTTAGGACGACAGTAGTAAATAAGATGATCCCTTACAAAATTTCAAGAAGTGTTCTCCCCTAACTGTGCACCGTTGCTACAGTTCGTCGCTTCTAAGCACCACGTGATGATCGGGTGTGATGGATTCTTACGTTCACATACAACGGGTGTAAGACAGTTTTACACAGCGAAAACACTTAGGGTTAACTTGACGAGCCTAGCATGTGCAGACATGGCCTCGGAACACGGAGACCGAAAGGTCGAGCATGAGTCGTATGGTAGATACGATCAACATGAAGATGTTCACCGATGATGACTAGTCTGTCTCACGTGATGATCGGACACGGCCTAGTTGACTCGGATCATGTGATCACTTAGATGACCAGAGGGATGTCTATCTAAGTGGGAGTTCATAAGATGAACTTAATTATCCTGAACATAGTCAAAAGACCTTTTGCAAATTATGTCGTGAGCTCGCGCTTTAGTTCCACTGTTTAGATATGTTCCTAGAGAAAATATAGTTGAAAGTTGATAGTAGCGATTATGCGATCAGTAGAAAGCTTATGTCCTTAATGCACCGCTCAGTGTGCTGAACCCCAACGTCGTTTGTCGATGTTGCGAACATCGGACATACACGTTTTGATAACTACGTGATAGTTCAATTAAATGGTTTAAGTAGAGGCACCAAAGACGTTTTCGAAACGTCGCGGAACATATGAGATGTTTCGAGGGCTGAAATTGGGATTTCAGGCTCGTGCCCACGTCAAGAGGTATAAGACCTCCGACAATTTTCTTAGCCTACAAACTAAGGGAGAAAAGCTCAATCGTTGAGCTTGTGCTCAGATTGTCTGAGTGCAACAATCACTTGAATCGAGTGGGAGTTGATCTTCCAAATGAGATAGTGATGTTTCTCCAAAGTCATTGCCACCAAGCTGCTAGAGCTTCGTGGTTAACTATAACATATCAGGGATAGATATGATGATCCTTGAAATATTCATGATGTTTGACACCGCGAAAGTAGAAATCAAGAAGGAGCATCAATTGTTGATGGTTGGTGAAACCACTAGTTTCAAGAAGGGCAAGGGAACAAAGGGATACTTCATGAAACGGCAAATCAGCTGCTGCACCAATGAAGAAACCCGAGGTTGAACCCAAACCCGAGACTAAGTGCTTCTGTAATAAGGGGAACAACCACTGGAGCAGGATTACCCTAGATACTTGGTAGATGAGAAGGCTGGCAAGGTCGATAGAAGTATATTGGATATACATTATGTTAATGTGTACTTTACTAGTACTCCTAGTAGCACCAGGGTATTAGATACCGGTTCGGTTGCTAAAGTGTTAGTAACTCGAAATAAAAGCTACGAAATAAAAGGAGACTAGCTAAAGGTGAGCTGACGATATATGTTGGAAGTGTTTCCAAGGTTGATATGATCAAGCATCGCACGCTCCCTCTACCACCGAGATTGGTGTTTGCGTTGAGCATAGACATGATTGGATTATGTCTATCGCAATACGGTTATTCATTTAAGGAGAATAATGGTTACTGTGTTTATTTGAATAATACCTTCAATGGTCTTACACCTAAAATAAATGGTTTATTGAATCTCGATCGTAGTGATACACATGTTCATGCCAAAAGATATAAGATAGTAATGATAGTACCACTTACTTGTGGCACTGCCATGTAAGTCATAATGGTATAAAACGCATGAAGAAGCTCCATGTTGATGGATCTTTGGACTCACTCGTTTTAGAAAAGTTTGAGACATGCGAACCATGTCTATTGGTGTATACGCATGTAGAAACTCCATGCAGATGGATCGTTTGGACTCACTTGATTTTGAATCACTTGAGATATGCAAATCATACCACATGGGCAAGATGACTGAAAAGCCTCGTTTTCAGTAAGATGGAACAAGATAGCAACTTGTTGGAAGTAACACATTTTGATGTGTGCAGTCCAATGAGTGCTGAGGCATGCAGTGAATATCGTTATGTTCTTACTTCACAGATGATTCGAGTTAGATGTTGAGAATATTTACTTGATGAAACACAAGTCTGAATTATTGAATGGTTCAAATAATTTCAGAGTGAAGTAGAAGATCATTGTGACAAGAGGATAAAATGTCTATGATATGATCACAGAGATGAATATCTGAGTTACGAGTTTTGGCACACAATTAAGACATTGTGGAAATTGTTTCGCAATTAATACCGCCTGGAACACAATAGTGTGATGGTGTGTCCGAACATCATAGTTGCACCCTATTGGATATGGTGCGTACCATGATGTCTCTTATCGAATTACCACTATCGTTCATGGGTTAGGCATTAGAGACAACCACATTCACTTTAAATAGGGCACCACGTAATTCCGATGAGATGACACCATATGAATTATGGTTTAGAGAAACCTAAGTTGTCGTTTCTTAAAGGTTTGGGGCTGCGACGCTTATGTGAAAAAGTTTCAGGTTGATAAGCTCGAACCCAAAGCGGATAAAATGCATCTTCATAGGAAACCCAAAATAGTTGGGTATACCTCCTAATTCAGATCCGAAAGCAATATGGATTGTTTCTAGAATCGGGTCCTTTCTCGAGGAAAAGTTTCTCTCGAAAGAATTGAGTGGGAGGATGGTGGAGACTTGATGAGGTTATTGAACCGTCTCTTCAACTAGTGTGTGGCAGAGCACAGGAAGTTGTTCCTGTGGCACCTACACCAATTGAAGTGGAAGCTTATGATAGTGATCATGAAGCTTCAGATCAAGTCACTACCGAACCTCGTAGGATGACAAGGATGCGTACTACTTCAGAGTGGTACGGTGATCCTGTCTTGAAGGTCATGTTGCTAGACAACAATGAACCTACGAGCTATGGAGAAGCAATGGTGGGCCCAAATTCTGACAAGTTCAAGGAGTTGACTACGATGAGACTTTCTCACTCGTAGCGATGCTAAGAGTCTGTTGGAATTATATTAGCAATTACTGCATTATTTATGAAATCTTGCAGATAGGATGTCAAAACATTGTTTCCTCGACGATTCTTGAGGAAAGGTTGTATGTGATACAACCGGAAGGTTTTGTCTATCCTGAAATATGCTAATAAGTATGCAAAGATCCAGCAATCCTTCTGAGGACTGGAGTGAGCATCTCGGACTTGGAATGTATGCTTTGATGATGATCAAAGATTTTGGGTTTATACAAAGTTTATGAGAAACTTGTATTTCCAAAGAAGTGAGTGGGAGCACTATAGAATTTCTGATGAGTATATGTTGTTGACATATTGATGATCAGAGATGATGTAGAATTTCTAGAAAGCATATAGGGTTATTTGAAAGGTGTTTTTCAATAGAAAACCTGGATTAAGCTACTTGAGCATTAAGCATCAAGATCTATAAGGATAGATCAAAACGCTTAATGGTACTTTCAAATGAGCACATACCTTGACATGATCTTGAAGGTGTTCAAGATGGACCAGTCAAAGAAGGAGTTCTTGCCTGAGTTGTAAGGTACGAAGTTAAGACTTAAAGCTCGACCTTGGCAGAATAGAGAGAAAGGACGAAGGTCGTCCCCTATGCTTAAAACGTAGGCTCTTCAGTATGTTATGCTGTGTACCGCACCTGAAGTGTGCCTTGCCATGAGTCAGTCAAGGGGTACAAGAGTGATCCAAGAATGGATCATAGGATAGCGGTCAAAGTTATCCTTAGAAATTAGTGGACTAAGGAAATTTTCTCGATTATGGAGGTGGTAAAAGAGTTTGTCGTAAAGGTTACGACGATGCAAGCTTGACACCTATCCGGATAGCTCTGAGTAGAGAGACCGGATACATATAATGGAGCAATAATTTAGAATAGCTCCAAGTGGAACAGTTGTTTGGAATAGCTCCAAATAGAGCGTGGTAGCTGCATCTAGGAGATGACATAGAGATTTGTAAAGCACACACGGATCTGAAAGGTTCAGACCCGTTGACTAAAACCTCTCTCACAAGCAACATGATCAAACATAAAACTCATTGAGTGCTAATCACATAGTGATGTGAACTAGACTACTGACTCTAGTAAATTCTTGGGTATTAGTCACATGGCGATGTGACCTGTGAGTGTTAATCACATGGCGATGTGAACTAGATTATTGACTCTAGTGCAAGTGGGAGACTGTTGGAAATATGCCCTAGAGGCAATAATAAAAGTATTATTATTATATTTCCTTGTTCATGATAATTGTCTTTTATTCATGCTATAACTGTATTATCCGGAAATCGTAATACACGTGTGAATACATAGACCACAATATGTCCCTAGTGAGCCTCTAGTTGACTAGCTCGTTGTGATCAACAGATAGTCATGGTTTCCTGGCTATGGACATTGGATGTCGTTGATAACGGGATCACATCATTAGGAGAATGATGTGATGGACAAGACCCAATCCTAAGACTAGCACAAAAGATCGTGTAGTTCATTTGCTAGAGCTTTGCCAATGTCAAGTATCTCTTCGTTTGACCATGAGATCGTGTAACTCCTGGATACCGTAGGAGTGCTTTGGGTGTATCAAACGTCACAACGTAACTGGGTGACTATAAAGGTGCACTACAGGTATCTCCGAAAGTATCTATTGTTTTATGCGGATCGAGACTGGGATTTGTCACTCCGTGTAAACGGAGAGGTATCTCTGGGCCCACTCGGTAGGACATCATCATATGCGCAATGTGACCAAGGAGTTGATCACGGGATGATGTGTTACGGAACGAGTAAAGTGACTTGCCGGTAACGAGATTGAACAAGGTATTGGATACCGACGATCGAATCTCGGGCAAGTAACATACCGATAGACAAAGGGAATTGAATACGGGATCGATTGAGTCCTTGACATCGTGGTTCATCCGATGAGATCATCGTGGAACATGTGGGAGCCAACATGGGTATCCAGATCCTGCTGTTGGTTATTGACTGGAGAACGTCTCGGTCATGTCTGCATGTCTCCCGAACCCGTAGGGTCTACACACTTAAGGTTCGATGACGCTAGGGTTATAAAGGAAGCTTGTATGTGGTTACCGAATGTTGTTCGGAGTCCCGGATGAGATCCCGGACGTCACGAGGAGTTCCGGAATGGTCCGGAGGTAAAGATTTATATATAGGAAGTCCTGTTTCGGCCATCGGGACAAGTTTCGGGGTCATCGGTATTGTACCAGGACCACCGGAAGGGTCCCGGGGGCCCACCGGGTGGGGCCACCTGCCCCGGGGGGCCACATGGGCTGTAGGGGGTGCGCCTTGGCCTACATGGGCCAAGGGCACCAGCCCCAAGAGGCCCATGCGCCTGGGGAAACCCTAAAGGAAGAGTCCCAGCAGGGGAAGGCACCTCCTAGGTGCCTTGGGGGGGGAGGACTCCTCCCCTGGCCGCCGCCCCCTTGGAGATTGGATCTCCTAGGGGCTGGCGCACCCCCCCCCCTTGGGATCCCTATATATAGTGGGGTAGGAGGGCCTCCCAAACATACCTTATGCCTTTGGTGCAGCCCCTCCCTCTCTCCCAAGTTCTTCTCCTCTCCCGTGGTGCTTGGCGAAGCCCTGCGGGATTGCCACGCTCCTCCACCACCACCACGCCGTTGTGCTGCTGTTGGATGGAGTCTTCCTCAACCTCTCCCTCTCTCCTTGCTGGATCAAGGCGTGGGAGACGTCACCGGGCTGTACGTGTGTTGAACGCGGAGGTGCCGTCCGTTCGGCACTTGATCATCGGTGATCTGAATCACGACGAGTACGACTCCATCAACCCCGTTCACTTGAACGCTTCCGCTTAGCGATCTACAAGGGTATGTAGATGCACTCTCTTTCTACTCGTTGCTGGTCTCTCCATAGATAGATCTTGGTGATTCGTAGGAAAAATTTTGAATTTCTGCTACGTTCCCCAACATAAAGGTGCACTACAGGTATCTCCGGAAGTGTCTGTTGGGTTGACACGGATCGAGACTGGATTTGTCACTCTGTATGACGGAGAGGTATCTCTGGGCCCACTCGGTAATGCATCATCATAATGAGCTCAAAGTGACCAAGTGTTTGGTCACGGGATCATGCATTACGGTACGAGTAAAGTGACTTGCCGGTAATGAAACTGAACGAGGTATTGGGATACCGACGATCGAGTCTCGGGCAAGTAACGTACCGATTGACCAAGGGAATTGAATACGGGGTTGTTTGAATCCTCGACATCGTGGTTCATCCGATGAGATCATCGAGGAGCATGTGGGAGCCAACATGGGTATCCAGATCCCGCTGTTGGTTATTGCCCGAGAGCCGTCTCGGTCATGTCTACGTGTCTCCCGAACCCGTAGGGTCTACACACTTAAGGTTCGGTGACGCTAGGGTTGTATGAATATGAGTATGCAGCAAACCGAATATTGTTCGGAGTCCCGAATGAGATCCCGGACGTCACGAGGAGTTTCGGAATGGTCCGGAGGTAAAGAATTATATATAGGAAGTGTTGTTTCGGCCATCGGAACGTTTCGGGGTCGCCCGGTATTGTACCGGGACCACCGGAAGTGTCCCGGGGGTCCATCGGGTGGGGCCACCCATCCCGGAGGGCCCCATGGGCTGAAGTGGGGAGGGGAACCAGCCCATAGTGGGCTGGTGCGCCCCCCTTGGCCCACCCCCTGCACCCAGGGTTGAAACCCTAGGGTGGGGGGGGGGGCGCCCCACTTGCCTTGGGGGGCACTCCACCCCCCTGGCCGCCGCCCCCCTGGGAGATCAGATCTCCAGGGGCCGGCGCCCCCCTTGGGGGCCTATATAAAGGGAGGGGAGGGAGGGGCAGCCGCACCCTTGAGTCTTGGCGCCTCCCTCCCCCTGCTACACCTCTTCCTCCTCCCACAGTTGCTTGGCGAAGCCCTGCCGGAGTTCTGATGCATCCACCACCATGCCGCCGTGCTGCTGGATCATCATAAACCTCTCCTTCCCCCTTGCTGGATCAAGACGAAGGAGACGTCACGATGACCGTACGTGTGTTGAACGCGGAGGTGCTGTCAGTTCGGTGCTAGGACCTCCGGTGATAGGATCACGACGAGAACGACTACCTCAACCCCGTTCATTTGAACGCTTCCGCACGCGATCTACAAAGTGGTATGTAGATGCATCTCTCCTTTCACTCGTTGCTTAGATGAACTCATAGATGGATCTTGGTGAAACCGTAGGAAAAATTTTAATTTTCTGCAACGTTCACCAACAGTGGCATCATGAGCTAGGTCTATGCGTAGTTCTCTATTGCACGAGTAGAACACAATTTTGTTGTGGGCGTAGATGTTGTCAACTCTCTTGCCGCTACTAGTCTTATTTTGCTTCAGCGGTATTGTGGGATGAAGCGGCCCGGGCCGACCTTACACGTACGCTTACATGAGACAGGTTCCACCGACTGACATGCACTAGTTGCATAAGGTGGCTAGCGGGTGTCTGTCTCTCCCACTTTAGTTGGAGCGGATTCGACGAAAAGGGTCCTTATGAAGGGTAAATAGAAGTTGACAAATCACATTGTGGCTTTAACGTAGGTAAGAAAACGTTCTTGCTAGATCACCTATAGAAGCCACGTAAAAACTTGCAACAACAATTAGAGGACGTCTAACTTGTTTTTGCAGCAAGTGTCTTGTGATGTGATATGGCCAAAAGTTGTGATGAATGATGAATGATATATTGTGATGTATGAGATCATGTTCTTGTAATAGGAATCACGACTTGCATGTCGATGAGTATGACAACCGACAGGATCCATAGGAGTTGTCTTTATTTTTGTATGACCTGCGTGTCATTGAAGAACGCCATGTAAATTACTTTACTTTATTGCTAAACGCGTTAGCCATAGAAGTAGAAGTAGTCGTTGGCGTGACAACTTCATGAAAACACGATGATGGAGATCATGGTGTCGTGCCGGTGACGAAGATGATCATGGAGCCCCAAAGATGGAGATCAAAGGAGCTATATGATATTGGCCATATCATGTCACTACTATATAATTGCATGTGATGTTTATTATGTTTATGCATCTTGTTTACTTAGAACGATGGTAGTAAATAAGATGATCCCTTATAACAATTTCAAGAAAGTGTTCTCCCCTAACTGTGCGCCGCTGCTAAAGTTCGTCGTTTCGAAGAACCACGTGATGATCGGGTGTGATAGATTCTTACGTTCACATACAACGGGTGTAAGACAGTTTTACACATGCAAAAACACTTAGGGTTAACTTGACGAGCCTAGCATGTACAGACATGGCCTCGGAACACAGAGACCGAAAGGTCGAACACGAGTCGTATGGAAGATACAATCAACATGAAGATGTTCACCGACGATGACTAGTCCGTCTCACGTGATGATCGGACACGGCCTAGTCGACTCGGATCGTGTAACACTTAGATGACTAGAGGGATGTCTAATCTGAGTGGGAGTTCATTGTAATAATTTGATTAGATGAACTTAATTATCATGAACTTAGTCTAAAACCTTTGCAAATATGTCTTGTAGATCAAATGGCCACCGCTCATGTCAACATGAACTTCAACGCGATCCTAGAGAAAACCAAGCTGAGAGATGATGGCAGCAACTATACGGACTGGGTCCGGAACCTGAGGATCATCCTCATAGCTGCCAGGAAACAATATGTCCTAGAAGGACCGCTAGGTGATGCACCCGTTCCAGAGAACCAAGACATTATGAATGCTTGGCAGTCTCGTGCTGATGATTACTCCCTCGTTCAGTACGGCATGCTTTATAGCTTAGAACCGGGGCTCCAAAAGCGTTTTGAGCAACACGGAGCATATGAGATGTTCGAGGAGCTGAAACTAGTTTTCCAAGCTCATGCCCGGGTCGAGAGATATGAAGTCTCCGACAAGTTCTATAGTTGTAAGATGGAGGAAAATAGTTCTGTCAGTGAGCACATACTCAAAATGTCTGGGTTGCACAACCGCCTGTCCCAGCTGGACATTAACCTCCCGAACGAGGCGGTCATTGACAGAATCCTTCAATAGCTCCCACCAAGCTACAAGATCTTTGTGATGAACTACAATATGCAAGGGATGGTGAAAACCATTTCTGAAGTATTTTCAATGCTGAAGTCAGCAGAGGTAGAAATCAAGAAGGAACATCAAGTGTTGATGGTCAATAAAACCACTAAGTTCAAGAAGGGCAAGGGCAAGAAGAACTTCAAGAAAGACGGCAAGGATGTTGCCGCGCCTGGTAAACCAGTTGCCAGGAAGAAGTCAAGCAATGGACCCAAGCCTGAGACTGAGTGCTTTTATTGCAACGGGAAGGGTCACTGGAAGCGGAACTGCCCCAAATACTTAGCGGACAAGAAGGCCGGCAACACTAAAGGTATATTTGATATACATGTAATTGATGTGTACCTTACCAGTACTCGTAGTAACTCCTGGGTATTTGATACCGGTGTCGTTGCTCATATTTGTAACTCACAGCAGGAGCTGCGGAATAAGCGGAGACTGGCGAAGGACGAGGTGACGATGCGCGTCGGGAATGGTTCCAAGGTCGATGTGATCGCCGTCGGCACGCTACCTCTACATTTACCTACGGGATTAGTTTTAAACCTTAATAATTGTTATTTAGTGCCAAGTTTGAGCATGAACATTGTATCTGGATCTCGTTTGATACGAGATGGCTACTCATTTAAATTCGAGAATAATGGTTGTTCTATTTATATGAGAGATATGTTTTATGGTCATGCCCCGATGGTCAATGGTTTATTCTTGATGAATCTCGAACGTAATATTACACATATTCATAGTGTGAATACCAAAAGATGTAAAGTTGATAACGATAGTCCCACATACTTGTGGCACTGCCGCCTTGGTCACATTGGTGTCAAGCGCATGAAGAAGCTCCATGCTGATGGACTTTTAGAGTCTCTCGATTATGAATCATTTGACACATGCGAACCATGCCTCATGGGCAAAATGACCAAGACTCCATTCTCCGGAACAATGGAGCGAGCAACCAACTTATTGGAAATCATACATACCGATGTGTGCGGTCCAATGAGCGTTGAGGCTCGCGGAGGATATCGTTATGTTCTCACTCTCACTGATGACTTGAGTAGATATGGATATGTCTACTTAATGAAACACAAGTCTGAGACCTTTGAAAAGTTCAAGGAATTTCAGAATGAGGTAGAGAATCAACGTGACCGAAAGATAAAGTTCCTACGATCAGATTGTGGAGGAGAATATTTAAGTCATGAATTTGGTACACACTTAAGGAAATGTGGAATCGTTTCACAACTCACGCCGCCTGGAACACCTCAGCGTAACGGTGTGTCCGAACGTCGTAATCGCACTCTATTGGATATGGTGCGGTCTATGATGTCTCTTACCGATTTACCGCTATCATTTTGGGGATACGCTCTAGAGACAGCTACATTCACTTTAAATAGGGCACCGTCTAAATCCGTTGAGACAACACCGTATGAATTATGGTTTGGGAAGAAACCTAAGCTGTCGTTTCTAAAAGTTTGGGGATGCGATGCTTATGTCAAGAAACTTCAATCTGAAAAGCTCGAACCCAAGTCGGAAAAATGCGTCTTCATAGGATACCCTAAGGAAACCATTGGGTATACCTTCTACTTAAGATCCGAGGGCAAGATCTTTGTTGCCAAGAATGGATCCTTTCTGGAAAAAGAGTTTCTCTCGAAAGAAGTAAGTGGGAGGAAAGTAGAACTCGATGAAGTACTACCTCTTGAACAGGAATGTACTGCAGCTCGGGAAAATGTTCCTGTGATGCCTACACCGACTGGAGAGGAAAATAATGATGATGATCAAAGTACTTTGGATCAAGTTGCTACCGAACTTCGTAGGTCCACAAGGACACGTTCCGCACCAGAGTGGTACGACAACCCTGTCCTGGAAATCATGTTGTTAGACAACAGTGAACCTTCGAACTATGAAGAAGCGATGGCAGGCCCAGATTCCAACAAATGGCTTGAAGCCATGCGATCCGAGATAGAATCCATGTATGAAAACAAAGTATGGACTTTGACAGACTTGCACGATGATCGGCGAGCGATAGAAAACAAATGGATCTTTAAGAAGAAGACGGACACGGATGGAAATGTTACCATCTATAAAGCTCGACTTGTCGCTAAGGTTTATCGACAAGTTCAAGGGATTGACTACGATGAGACATTCTCTCCCGTAGCGAAGCTGAAATCCGTCCGAATCATGTTAGCAATTGCCGCATACTATGATTATGAGATATGGCAGATGGACGTCAAAATGGCATTCCTTAACGGACATCTTAAGGAAGAACTGTATATGATGCAGCCGGAAGGTTTTGTCGATCCTAATAATGCTAACAAAGTATGCAAGCTCCAGCGATCCATTTATGGGCTGGTGCAAGCATCTCGGAGTTGGAACATTCACTTTGATGAGATGATCAAAGCGTTTGGGTTTATGCAGACTTATGGAGAAGCCTGCGTTTACAAGAAAGTGAGTGGGAGCTCTGTAGCATTTCTCATATTATATGTAGATGACATACTTTTGATGGGAAATGATATAGAACTTTTGGACAGCATTAAGGCCTACTTGAACAAGTGTTTTTCAATGAAGGACCTTGGAGAAGCTGCTTACATATTAGGCATCAAGATCTATAGGGATAGATCGAGATGCCTCATAGGTCTTTCACAAAGCACATACCTTGATAAGATTTTGAAGAAGTTCAAAATGGATCAGTCCAAGAAAGGGTTCTTGCCTGTGTTGCAAGGTGTGAGATTGAGCTCAGCTCAATGCCCGACCACGGCAAAAGATAAAGAAGAGATGAGTGTCATCCCCTATGCTTCAGCCATAGGATCTATTATGTATGCCATGTTGTGTACCAGACCTGATGTAAACCTTGCCGTAAGTTTGGTAGGAAGGTACCAAAGTAATCCCGGCAAGGAACACTGGACAGCGGTCAAGAATATCCTAAAGTACCTGAAAAGGACAAAGGACATGTTTCTTGTTTATGGAGGTGACAAGGAGCTCGTCGTAAAGGGTTACATCGACGCTAGCTTCGACACAGATCTGGATGACTCTAAGTCACAAACCGGATACGTGTATATGTTGGAGGAGCAGTAAGCTGGTGCAGCTACAAGCAGAGCGTCGTGGCGGGATATACATGTGAAGCGGAGTACATGGCAGCCTCGGAGGCAGCGCATGAAGCAATTTGGGTGAAGGAGTTCATCACCGACCTAGGAGTCATACCCAATGCGTCGGGGCCGATCAAACTCTTCTGTGACAGCACTGGAGCTATTGCACTTGCCAAGGAGCCCAGGTTTCACAAGAAGACCAGACACATCAAGCGTCGCTTCAACTCCATTCGTGAAAATGTTCAAGATGGAGACATAGAAATTTGCAAAGTACATAAGGATCTGAATGTCGCAGATCCGTTGACTAAACCTCTCTCGCGAGCAAAACATGATCAACACCAGAACTCTATGGGTGTTCGATTCATCACAATGTAACTAGATTATTGACTCTAGTGCAAGTGGGAGACTGTTGGAAATATGCCCTAGAGGCAATAATAAAAGGATTATTATTATATTTCCTTGTTCATGATAATTGTCTTTATTCATGCTATAACTGTATATCAGGAAGTCGTAATACACGTGTGAATACATAGACCATAATATGTCCCTAGTAAGCCTCTAGTTGACTAGCTCGTTGATCAACAGATAGTCATGGTTTCCTGGCTATGGACATTAGATGTCGTTGATAATGGGATCACATCATTAGGAGAATGATGTGATGGACAAGACCCAATCCTAAGCATAGCACAAGATCGTGTAGTTCGTTTTCTAGAGCTTTTCCAATGTCAAGTATCTTTTCCTTAGACCATGAGATCGTGTAACTCCCGGATACCGTAAGAGTGCTTTGGGTGTACCAAACGTCACAACGTAACTGGGTGACTATAAAGATGCACTACAGGTATCTCCGAAAGTGTCTGTTGGGTTGACACGGATCGAGACTGGGATTTGGCTCTCCGTATGACGGAGAGGTATCTCTGGGCCCACTCGGTAATGCATCATCATAATGAGCTCAAAGTGACCAAGTGTTTGGTCATGGGGTCATGCATTACGGTACGAGTAAAGTGACTTGCCGGTAATGAGACTGAACGAGGTATTCGGATACCGACGATCGAGTCTCGGGCAAGTAACGTACCGATTGACAAAGGGAATTGAATACGGGGTTGTTTGAATCCTCGACATCGTGGTTCATCCGATGAGATCATCAAGGAGCATGTGGGAGCCAACATGGGTATCCAGATCCCGCTGTTGGTTATTGCCCGAGAGCCGTCTCGGTCATGTCTACGTGTCTCCCGAACCCGTAGGGTCTACACACTTAAGGTTCGGTGATGCTAGGGTTGTATGAATATGAGTATGCAGCAAACCGAATGTTGTTCGGAGTCCCGGATGATATCCCGGACGTCACGAGGAGTTTCGGAATGGTCCGGAGGTAAAGAATTATATATAGGAAGTGCTGTTTCGGCCATCGGGAAAGTTTCGGGGGGTCACCCGGTATTGTACCGGGACCACCAGAAGTGTCCCGGGGGTCCACCGGGTGGGGCCACCCATCCCAGAGGGCCCCATGGGCTGAAGTGGGGAGGGGAACCAGCCCATAGTGGGCTGGTGCGCCCCCCTTGGTTCACCCCCTGCGCCTAGGGTTGAAACCCTAGGGTGGGGGGGGGGCGCCCTACTTGCCTTGGGGGGCACTCCACCCCCTGGCCGCCGCCCCCCTGGGAGATCAGATCTCCAGGGGCCGGCGCCCCCCCTTGAGGGCCTATATAAAGGGAGGGGAGGGAGGGGCAGCCGCACCCCTGAGTCTTGGCGCCTCCCTCCCCCTGCTACACCTCTTCCTCCTCCCACAGTTGCTTGGCGAAGCCCTGCCGGAGTTCTGCTGCATCCACCACCACGCCGTCGTGCTGCTGGATCATCATCAACCTCTCCTTCCCCCTTGCTGGACCAAGACGAAGGAGACGTCACGCTGACCGTACGTGTGTTGAACGCGGAGGTGCCGTCAGTTCGGCGCTAGGATCTCCGGTGATAGGATCACGACTACCTCAACCCCGTTCATTTGAACGCTTCCGCACGCGATCTACAAAGTGGTATGTAGATGCATCTCTCCTTTCACTCGTTGCTTAGATGAACTCATAGATGGATCTTGGTGAAACCGTAGGAAAAATTTTAATTTTTTGCAACGTTCCCCAACACAAAGTTGCTGCTAGGTTTCACCTGGAGCTAACCAAACCAACATCTTTAGAAAGCTCCGGGGACCTTGTATTTTCTATCGCCAACAGGAGGTCGTGCAGTTTCAAAACCTGACCGTGGTGCGAGGAGGAAGAAAGTGGTTGTCCCGCTTTGGCGGTTGGAAATGAAGCGAGCTCCAAATGGACCCCCACAAACTCCATGTTTGGAGTTAGGAGCTTGTTTATGGAGCGGGCTTCATAAATTATGTTGATCTGGAAGCATATGAGGACTATGTTAGGTTGTTACTCAGATTAAAATTGTCATATTTTATGAGCCGGGACGGTACGACTGTTGTGCTAGAGTTGGTTTGAGTGAGTATGTCAAAGATGACGTCGCGGCAAGGTAGCGAATGCCTAATGTCGGTGGCATGAAGGATCAAAATAGAGAAGGCATGGACTAGCTAACAAACGATTACCCATTTCGGGAGCCTCTCGCAAGAGTTATTTTTTGTGATTTGAGAGTGCGTCAAATGGTGTGTCCAGTCGTCGCCACGTGTCATATGTTGGTCGCTCCTTCTGGGTTTCTTTTTTTTCTCTCCAAGCATTTTCCGCTTTTAGATGTTTTCTTTGTTTTTTTGGAGCTTTTTGGTTTTTGTCTAGTTTTGTTTGGTGAAGCATATGCTCACAATAATGTAGTTGGAAATGACAAAAGGCTCCTAACACTAGTAGAAAACCACCCATTAGTCCCGGTTCGTAAGGGCCTTTAGTCCCGGTTCATGAACCGGGACTAATGGATCGTTACTAATACCTCCACCCATTAGTCCCGGTTCAAACACAAACCGGGACCAATGTGCCTCCACGTGGCCCTGTGTGCCGAGCCCAGTCAGGGGGCCTTTGGTCCCGGTTGGTGGCTCCAACCGGGACCAAAAGTCAATTTTTTTACAAAAGTGGCTGCTTTAGGGGTTTTGGGGGTTATTTTTAGGTTGTTATTATAGCTAGCTAATAGAGAGAAGTGTCCTCTCTTATATCTTCGTCCTTGGTTTATCAACGCTGCTGATATGCTCATTGCACCCGCAAATATAACATGTTCATGCATGCTTGCATCATACATCATCATATATATATAATAACAAGTCCTACTAATCATGCATCATCATACAACTTCTACTCGTTATTAATAATAAGTCATACGATCATCATCCTCATAATCATCGAACCCAACCCTACATAATTGTTCTTAGCACATGATCATCAGTATCAGGTAGGACCTAAACACCCTTAAGGTAAAATAGCATAAAACAATATAGGCCCTGACTCTCCATTATGAAGAATGGCGATCATCCTGTCTCTAATTCTTGCCCTTCGCTGCTTATTGCTTCCAAGAAGCTCCTTGCGACTGTCCATATATTTTTTCCATTCTTTGATTGTTATGTCTCCACTTCTTTTAGAAACCCGGTATGGACAGTTGAGATTCGTAGGACGACCTGGTTGTATGTTCAAAACATGAAGGCTACCATGCGTATACATCAGATGAGGCACACAATCATTCGGGATTATCTATTGAAAAACATAGTAATAACTTCGTAGTTAGCAATGATGTACTAGTTTTAGAAGTGTGCAAAAAGATGCACGGATGTTGTAATAGTAAAAAATAATCTTACCAGGGTATCTCCATGGTAGTTACCGTAGTTCAACACGTGCACTAGTGGCACGTATTGACCATAATGTTGAGGAGTTTGATTGTAGATATTGTAATTCTCAAGATCAGTATAAAATCCGACCAGATGATTTTTCTTCTGATAAGTTAATTCGGAGCCTTCGGTGTAGTACGTTCTGTCTACCATCTTCCACACATTCTTTGAAGAATGAAAATAAGATGTCAATGAAGATAAGTTGTCAACTATATATTTTGAAATAAACATTATAAATTACTTAATAACTATGTTAAGCTCACATGGGGGAAGAATTGGAGGTGTATCCACAAGGACCCAAATCGAAGGTCTCTCTTGCTCGATTGTAGGATCACCAAGATCCATGGTGACAAGCATACCCTCATCAAGACCATACATCTTGCAAAGTGCTTCCCAATTTTTGCAACCAAAATGGGTTACACTCTGAGCATTATACAGCTTTACTTGAAAATCCACACCATGATGGGTACTTAGGATATTTTTTTGGTTTCGAAACTTTCATGGTCTTCAAAACCCATCCTCTCCAAGACATAGCGTCTTGCAAAGCATGGGATAAGCTAGTCGAATTGGAAAAGATAAAAAATACACGTTAAAATAGTTGAAGTCGTGCTTAATTACGAAAAAAACTATTGTCGTCGTTGCGTACCGTATGAACATCGCAGGTCTCCTCGAGCTTAATGCTGAAGCGCCGATCTTCGTCCAGCTCATTGAACCTGTCGCAGATATCTCGGTCATCATGGCACCAGTCGCACTCCCCCGAGCGGTTTTCGTCGTCCGATGAGTATGACATTTCCGGCCTACGTTCATAATTCAAATATTAAACTAGATCATTATTATTAATCACGGGTTGACTATCGATGATCGATGTACGTAGGCCTCCTTTCATTCCCGAATGCATTATTATACCAAATTGTCTAGCACACGGGAATGATGGAGAACTTATCCAATATGAGCATTGAATAAGCAAAACCAAATCATAAAATAAGCAAAACCAAATCATAAAATAAAGTATAGTATTCAAATTAGCTTGCATTCAATAATTATAAGCAAAAGTACATCATCTCTTGGTGTTCGTACATCGTCGAATATTATCACTAATACAACTAGAACCGTAGCGCCCGACGGGTATCGGCGTAGGCGGTGGACACCCAAAGATAAGGAACCATCACAGGATCATAGCTCCAGTGAGATCCCTGAAGAACCTGCCAGATATTGTCGAACCTCCCCTCCAATGCAACCATGTAGCGACGGACGTGCTCGTCCTCCTCGCTGACACGGTGACGTACCACCTCCGCGGTGTTCGGATGCCTCACCACCGTCACTGGCCCACTCGACCGCCACCAAACAAGGATCGGGTCAACAACGGGTTGCCTCCTCACCAACCTACGTCCCCCGAAAGGTAGCACCTCCCAATACCAGCCCGGCGGAGCCCAGTCCCGAACATGGCCCTGATCAAGCAGGCCTCCACCGCCGAGTCGACGACGACGAGGATGCGGGATAGGCATCGCCGACGTCGACGCGGGAACTACTTCTATATATAGTTAAATAAAAGTAGTTTTATTAATTAAATCAACTATCTAGTTCAACTACTAAGCACTTACTATAAATATAAATAAGTAGTACTTACTAAAAACAAACTACTTCTATATATAGTAAAATAAATTAGTTTATTAAATCAACTAGCTAGTTCAACTATAGATAAACTACTTATTTTTTTTCCTTTTTCTAAATACTATGATAAAAAAATCATTAAAATTCTATGAACAAAATTAATTACACAATCTAAATATCACCAAAAAAATCTATTAACAATAATATCACCAAACATGCATATTCAATAATAATATCACCAAAAAAATCTATTAACAGAAAAAAAAAATCTAACATAATATGAACAAATTAATTACTACACATCTAATCTAACAAAAAAATCTAATTAATCTAACAAAA
>NC_041389.1:85370571-85371269 GCF_002162155.2 Triticum dicoccoides
TTGGTGCCATGAACCGGGACCAAAGAGTGGCATTGGTACCGCTTGGTACCATGAACCGATACCAATGGACCCGTCTAACTACTTTTTTTATTTTCTGCAGCTGTTTTTTTGTTGTTTCTTCCTGCAGCTGTTTTTTTAGTCCCACCTCGCCAAGCGAGAGGCACTCGCAGCTGTTTATAAGCCCTGAGTGCAGAGACGATGACAAAGAGGCTCATTGCTCCTGCACATTGGTTAGCTTCAAGCCTTGAGGAATACGGTAGACTGCACAGAGCTATGTGCAGTGCAGTTGACACTATTCCGAAAGGCTTGAAGCAAATTAACGAGCATTGCGCCTCTTTTTTATTTTTAATGACTTATTTTTAATAGTTGTGATCAACTGTACTAAAAAAGGAGCATATATGCTTATTTTTAATGACTATTACAACTCAGAAATAAAAATTAAAAAATAAATATAGCAGAAAAGAAAAAAACTATATAAAAAACTACTCAGAAATGAATAGAAGAAAAAATAGTTGTGATTAACTTTACTAAAAATGAGCATAGGTGCTTATTTTTAATGACTTATTACAACTCAGAAATAAAAATAAAAAAATAAATATAGCAGAATAGAAAAAAAACTATATAGAAAACTACTCTGAAATGAATAGAAGCAAAAAATAGTTGTGATTAACTGTACTAAAAAATGAGCATAGATGCTT